>NC_060187.1:45645243-45882743 GCF_021184085.1 Oncorhynchus gorbuscha
TTGAAGTTGAGCAACCATACCTATCTAAAGTTAGAACACCGCTCGTATTGTATAAAGGGTTGCCGTCAGTTGTCATCATGACCATTCATGCCATGTAGTGGCATAATTATTGGCGTTAACGGCTAACCTTGGCGTTAACGGCTAACCTTAACAAAATGGATTGAAATTGACATTTCCATGCATCTTGCTTGCTGTAACAAGCTTTACAAGGGTATCTTGAATCGCCCTCCATTGCTTTTAATATGAAAATGAAATATGGGCTTTTCACCAATTCAATTGGTTTTCTGTTTGGCAAAGAATTCACATGAAAGTTTAATTACATTTTAGTCATTAGCAGACAACCTTATCCAGATCGACTTAGAGGAGCAATTATAGCTTAGAGCCTTGCTCAAGGGCACACCAACAGATTGTTCACCTTGTAAGCTTGAGGATTCGAACCAGCAACCTTTCGGTTACTGGCCCAGCGCTCTTAACCGCAACGCTTAACTGCCACCCCCGGAGCTATACCTCGCCAGGCTGTCTCGGGATAGAGAAAAGTTTGATGGAGTGTCCCCATTCGGATGGGGGTGGCCGTGATAGACAACATCCCTATTTGACAGTCGGACCAATTTTTTTATTTTATTTAATTAGGCAAGTCAGTTCAGAACAAATTCTTATATACAATGATGGCCTAGGAACAGTGGGTACAACCAATCACGTGATGAGAGAATGCTGGAGAATTTGACCTAATGTTCACATTGTCACCCTGTTGTTTCCTCTATACCTGGGCCTGTACTCATAAAACGTGCTGATCTACGATCAGTTTTAGCCTTTTAGATCGTAATGAATTATATTTTTTGGGACATGGGGAGGGGCTGTAGAACAGCCTGCAGCTGTTTTTTTTTCTTCCCATACTCACCCTGACCCCAATCCTTCACAAGGACATCACAGGTACATTGAACTCACCTAAAATAAAACACTTTAGGAAGAAAATGGGAGACAAAAGTGTGTCTCTTCAGGATGTAGCCAACCTTATCAAGAGGCAATCTACATGTATTTGCATACAAATGAGAGCCTGGCACTCAACTGGCCTAGATGGTAACAGAGGATGATGAGGCTTTCTGACACTCAACATTTGCTCCACAGCATGCTTCTGTGTTGTCTGAAAAACGATATGTGGGACACACGTAGCTTCATTCTGGACTCGTAAAAACATACATTGGATTTGTGTAGCTTGTTTCCGAACTCTAAAAGCAAGTCACAAAGTCCGCTACCGCATCTGTGCGTCCCAATAGGTTTTACTATGGCAACTTGGTGTGCACAGTATTGTGTGGTTTGTGTTTGCTTGTACATGTCAGTTTATAATTTATAGTTCTGCGCAGACCTGGGTTCAAATAGTATTTGAAATCTTTCAAATACATTGAAAGTAAGATCTAGCCTGCTTGGAGTGCTGGATGAATGGGGTTTGCAGTTTGGGGACTTTTCTATTGGTCCATTAAGCAAGTCAAGCTCAATCAAGCACAGATTAAGTATTTGCAATGATTTTCAATAGTATTTGAACCCAGGTCTGGGTCTGTGTACTTATTTATTCGTATCCAAGTTTAACATACAAGGTAAGCTGTTAGGTGCTCTGGCGAGTGATCCTGGATAGATTTAGTGGTACAGAAACATCGAAACAGGTATCCCCACCCACTGGCCTGACTCATACTCATATCTTTCCTGTCTCCTCTTCACTACCAAACCCTAAGAAAACAACAAAACACAGAAAAGACCCACAAACAAATATTTTTTAAAACATTTTTTAAGAGTGCCATCCATCCGTACCTTACAGATCTTGTAAAGGGAATCCTGCCCGTCTCCATCAGTGTCTTTGAAGTAGTCGTGAGCGGGGAACGTCCGGTGGATGTCTCTGGTGATCACACCGTCCTGGGCAGAGTCCTGCAACACACAACACAAGGACTGTTTTATGCCTTTATACGCTTAAGGCTACATTCACCTACCACATAAGAAATAGAACTCGGTGTGACCCCACAAACCGCTTTACACAGATGCACGTGCACCACACATTCGCATGTACGAAGAAAGGTACGGCTTCCATTGGTGTCAAAGCAGATCAGCTTCAACAGACTAGCGAGCTGTTCCAGTCATTCAGTAGAGACAACCAGAATCATAGTCAAAGAGAGGAACTTTGACTATTGGACACAATTGATCTGAAATCAACCATATTGCGTGTGTTATTCAAATATCTACAGTACGCACAAGGAAAACATCCCCTGAGGAACAACCTGAGCGAGCAAGAGAGAACGAGAGAGAGGGAGCGGACCAAGGAGGAGAAAGAGAGAGATAATGATATTTTCTGGTTTTCAGAACGTTTGCTGTGTGAGCGTCGCCCGGTGGTGTCCCATTCCACTCAGCTGCTGCAGCTTGGGCTTCTAATCTGCAGCGCAGCACTTCCTCCAGGATGACTGGCGGCCTGGCATTTTCACACTACCCACTGTGAGCTGCAGATAAAACAGGCCCCGGCACCCTGACGGCTCTGACTGCTGTGCCTGTGTGTGTGTGAGATGGACTGTGCGCTTATACACGTGCGTGTGACAGAGTGCGCGAGAAAGAACGAGGAAAATACACTGTCGTTCTCATTCGCCCTCTCTGTAGCTCACTTGTGTACCATAGAAGACAGACTGCCAGACAGGCCAGCCTTTGCAGGTTTGAGAGGCGCGCGAGTCAAAACAAATGTGCAGATTGACGTTCATTGTCATGAGTCTTGCCCCGGAGGCAGAACGGAGCGGTTTCTGCTAGATGGGCTAGCTGCAAAGTCAATATCGTACAAATTCATTTTTATGGGTTGAGATTTTTGGTGTTCATTTAAGGTTAGGGCAAGGCATTAGGGTTAGCAGTATGGTTAAGGTTTAAAATCAGATTTCATGACTTCGTGGCTGTGCCAGCTAGTGACCACTCTGCAGAGCTGCCTCCAGTATATGAGTCATCTCAATAAATGCCAACCTGCAACAAACGCACTGAAGTAAATGACACTCAATTGTGTGTAATGGAGTTAAAGTGAAGTGGAGGAAGGCACTGCTGACTGCGCGTTTTGTCGATTCCCTCGTTCTCCATCTCCAACAGAAAGCGTATTTATTTGGGCTTGATCTCCCTCTCCCCCTCTCTCTTTAGCTCTTTGTTAGAAGTGGGGAATTGGGGTCTTTTTCAATCAAAGCCGGTCTCCAGCATTTCCAGGATGAGGTACAATTTCCCCAAAAGATCTGATTAAAGAGCAATTTTATATTAACATACCCTTGAGTTTCCTTTTGTGTCTCACTAAGTGTTCAGCTAAATACATTAATTCAATAATTCCTTCTTCCAGTGGGAAAAGAACGATATTTCAGACAATTCTCAGAGGCCCAGTCATAGCAGGGTTGGATTTCATAAGACTCTGGGCCATGATTTGCAGTGACTATATTGAGCCTTTAAGAGCCAATGGAGTCACAGCAGGCCAAAAGATCAAATGTCAAACGGTTGTCAGCAGCGGTGCCACAGGGGAACATTCGGTCTTCACCCCCCTCATCAGGGGAAAAAACAACAGAGAAACTGTCTCAACCCAATAGGACTGGGCACAGCCTGGCATCACCAACACACAGGCTAAAATTAAATTCAGCTCACATTAGGTAGATATTGCCCATAACCCCAGACGGAGAATCAGAATACAGCCTAATGAAGCCTTATAATACATTATAACATGTTTATGCCAAGTTCTAAAGTATTGTATGATACCTGCAGGCTTTAAGTAAAGTGTTGCTCAAGGAGTACTGGGTTAGGACACTGCTGTGTTTCAGCTGTTTCTGCACAGCTAATGCTAATTGGATGTGTGTAGCTAGTAGCTTTCTCCATATATCGGGCCAATACGCTAAGAACAGTTTAGGGGGCAACTGATTCATTTCATTTCAGGAAGCAAACAACAACAGACAGTTGAAGGGCTTGACTGTCGCTGCCAGCCTGGCACACAACAACCTGTAACGCTTTAACGAGATTGGACACGAGGAGGGGGAGGTATGACAATGCATTATGGGTAGGTTGGAACTAAACATTTGATATGCTTTCATTACAAGCTCAAACACCAAAGAGATGATAATAATATGAGCGTAATAATAGCGTAGATACTAGCATGCACATGTACTCGCATGCACATGAAACATACAAGCACTCTGCCGCTCAACAACCCACCCTCCCACGCCACTATTTTAGCAGGCCAATAATTAAACAAAGTGCAGCACCATGACAACATCAATCTGGGTCTGGAGGAATCTCGTTGACAGGGCCAGTTGTAAACAGTTTGATTAAATTAACGGCGCATGTCACTACAAATTAAAAGCGTCATTAGTCAACTAATGGCAGTAAATAAGGCTACAGTAGGTCTCCTCTCTCTGAGTCACTCTTCAGATGAGCTACCCCCTCCGATACAAAGTCCTTGGTGTCTCTGCATCCGTGCCACTGGCTTGTCATCCCTGCACTCGAAGAAAGGGAGCGATAAAAGGGATAGCCGTCAGGATGTGGTGAGGCTGGATTCGGGTGCGTGCACACTTGTGCATTGGTCAAATGATATTGGCAATGCGTGCTTGCCTGCGTACAATATACATGTGAGATGTGTGGGCATATATTATGTATGTATATGTGCACGCTCACATGAGAGCATGCACGATTGTGTGCACCAAGGATTTATACACGCACACTAGACCACTGACAGGGGGCCAATGTTTTGAAGGCAGCACGCCTCCATCTTGGCATTCCCTCACCATTGTCAACATTTTTGGGAAGCTCTAAATATGCATTTATTAATGTATATATTTATTTTAGCCACAAGTATTCAATTACAGATCCCTTAATATAATGAACTAGGCAAGTCTTAACTGACTTGCCTAGTTAAATAAAAGGTTAAATAAAAACGGCTTACTTTTAAAATGGTATTACGTGAGCTAAAGATAAAAAATAAGAAATGAAAACATATATTTAGAAAATTCTTTCAAATACAATTTCTGGAAAGTTCTAATATTACTGTCCCCACTATAATAAAAATACTAAAATATGTCATGTTGTCCTTGAAATACTGCAGGATCCCATTCATTCCAATGGAGGACTGCTCCTACTGGGGAGTGCCAAGATGGCCGACCGGTGGCTTCAAAGCCTCTCACCGGCTAATACATAGCATCAGCAATCCAGAGTTTATATGCATCATTGGTGTGCACGTGTGTGTTCCTCATCACTTCAAAAGAGGGGGCCATTTTCCTGAAGCTGCTTAGTGCAGGACTTATTTCATCAGTCGATTCAAAGGGCTTGGAGTCGGGCCTTTGTCTAAATGATCCGTGGGTCGGCGGAAAGGTACAGTAGAACGCAGGTGGTGGTGCTACCGATCCGCTTCCGTCACACTCGCACTGGATACTGTACTGGATGGTTATGGTAGGAACACTTTGTGGCACTATGGGTGACCTAGATTTACCAGGGGCTCGAAGACATCCCCTCCCCCACACAATCTTATCATAAAGAGAACATTCAGGTTTCTCGAGACACAGACACACACACTAACACCCCCTTCCACCCACTCGTCATAACAGTTTCACACAAGGTCGGAAGCCCAACGAACCACGTTACGCTACATGACATAATAAATATGCAGGAATTTAAAAATCATTAACGGAGGCAGGATAAGATCAGAGTGGTGTGTGTGTGTGAGAGAGAGGGAGTGAGACTCATGCTGTCTTGCTAGTCCCTTTGGAGTAACTGTCTGGAGTGGGGGGTAGACAGTGACAGAAAAGGAGACAGAAACAAAAAAAGAGAAAGAGAGAGAGGAAGAGCTCTTCTAATTGCAGCTCGGGGGCCTGTTGGCAAGACAAGGCATTACTCAGCCTCACCGAGCAACACAGGCAGGTAACCCATTTACCACCCCGAAATAAAAAGTGCTGATTTTGCCAAGTCAAGCACCGCCCTCTGCCTCGCAGCTAACACCTCCACACCCCATCGCCTCATTCCCCGACAAGCTCACTCTGTAACCAGAGCCGGTGGTAAGTCAGTCGGGTGCAAACCTCAAGTGCCGCTAGCGTCTCATGCTAGATGCGCCGGGGAATTGGGTACTACAGCAGCAGGATAAATTGAGGTTAGCACCAGTAAAAAGGCGATGCTGATATTATAGTGTGTGAACAATGTGTTCGCCGCAAGATAAAGGCAGGGAATTATGCTCAACTAAAACACGATTAAGATGCGTTAAATAAATACGAGCCAAATGCTGCCCTGAGGATGGCTGGGTTGTGTTGTGTGTCTGGGAAGGACAGTAATCGAAGCTGCGATCCTGGCGCAGTCACTAGTTAATTATACAACGACTGAGACCTTGATCTGCCCCCCAACATCTCTCCAGCGCTCTCTTTTAGTCCATCGCTTACTCAATTACTCCTCTTCTCTCCTTCTGTGTGTATGAAAATTAATCTCATCTGTGCGCAGCATCGTAAACCCCATGGTTCCTGACAAACAAGCTTCATAAATAAGCTTAGGGAGCAGGGGGGCTCTAAATGGTCATTTAGTGACAAACATCTGTGAAAGAAACCTGCCTCGTGCAAACAGAAGACACTGTTTTTTCCACTGGCGCAATTGCTACGGCTAATCCGATGCTAGCCCTCTCAGTTTGCTCTATGGGTTGATGGCTCAAGCCCTGCTGTTTGGCTGGCCGAGACCCGGTTAACAAGCCACCGCTGGCCCCTGTCAGATTTCCCCTGGTCACAAGAGAAAGATAAAACCGATGACCTTCAAGCCCATTGATCTGAGGCCGGCTCACCTCTGTGGCACACCGGGGGATCACTTCGAGCACTGCTGGAAGGTTCCACACAGGCTATTGTGGTTGGGGATAATTATGCCACATATGGGACAGAGGTCTGTGTTGCTATCCTCTTGTCTAGTTTAAAGCCCAATCTTGATAAACGTTCCGGTCGTTGCACGATGACGTTCTATTGAGCCAAGATATGCTAGTACTGAAATACAACAACAAAAATGTGCAACGGTTGAGGGTTCCAGAGGGAATGGAAATCAACGTTATAGAAAGGCCCATATGAGTTGGTCGGGATGGGTTTTATGCAAATATGTCAAATTTGTCAAACTATGAAAAAGGTTACTCATCAGAGAGTAAACATGTTCGCGTCAGTGGAGAAGGCAACGAGAATCGCTTAACCATGGACATGCTTACATATGGCCAAACAGGACCGCTCTCAGTAAAGCGTACTTCCAAGCAGAGCAGTCAGAACCTGGGTCGAGCCCTTATTACATAAACAATGTTTATGTAATAAGGGTTTCAGATCCACTGCTGGGAGGCAGCGATGCCTCTAAACCCCAAGAGCCGGGACTGCTGGGATGTGTGTGGAGGCTCAGATAGGAGAGCAAGCCGTCAGAGCCCATTAAGCCCGACGTGACAGCCAGTCCAATCAGCGTGGCAAGAGATCCCGGCTGACAAGCGCTGCTAGCCTCCTGCCTAGCGACTCGGAGAGAGAGCAACAGTAAGCCAGACAGCTAGCTGCATTGTGCATATGAGACAGCTCCCCCTAATGCATTGCACATTAGACGCAGCGAGAATTAATCCATTAGTTCCTAGGATGTCACCTGGTTAGTGTGGGTCTGGTTATCAGACCCGTGCACAAGTTTCAATGAGCAAGCGTGACTAGCTTGCCCTGCGCATCGGTAAACACTTTGGAACGAAATGGCCGGACAGACCGCTGATGTGTGCGGGGTAAGGTCTTCTCCGCCCAACGCATGTTCCATTTAACTAAGCTCGTTTCTAGAACTTTCCAGAAAGTTCTCAGTAGCGTTGTAGCCTAACGGTGCATGGGATGGAACATTGCCCGGGAGTCTCTTGGAGCCTGGTCGACGTGTGTGACTGAGGCAGAAAGACGGGGCATGCCTTCACCCATCTTCATCCCAGGCTGAGGGGATCAGCGCCGTCACCAGCAGGCCACCCTGCCGCGCCGTGACCCAGATCACTGGAGATGCCAAAGCGCTCATCTCCCTCCCCCCCGAGGGGAGAGAGCGAGGGCGGTGTAGTGCAGCGGCTCAGATGAACAGGCAGCACGCCGTGTCAGAGAGCATGTCTGTCTGAGGACTAAACCTCGGCACCCTTCCAAGGAGAGGACACTTCTCGGTCATGGTCGTGACGGAGGGGCTGGATATAAAGCAGACATTGATCCATAACTGGTTGTGGGAAGTCATGAGGTACCGTCATGCTTATTACCGTCCCAATGAGATGGCACGACGACGAGTTAAAACGTTCGATCACGTTAAGTGTGTATCTATGTTCTCTCATTCTCCCTTATTCACTCCCCACTTTTCAGTTCATCAACTGTCCCTTTAGGGGTTGTGCGTCAACGGTGTAAAACAAAGGTGTCCCATTTTCTTTCCCCGCTTTAAAGGCTGGCAATACAGTTATGGTTAATCACACTGTCAAATGGAAAATATCCAAGGACAATGTGATACTGAATACTATGGTAGGCATTTACCTCTGGCCAAACCTCTGGAGGAGACCTGCAGCATAGAGAGACTGAGGGAGGCTGCCGCTGTGCTCAGGGCAGGCAGGGTGAGAGAGACGGAGGCTGAGAGAGAAGAGTAGAGCCAGATGATTGACAAGGGATATTATCTGGCCCATTTCTCCCCTGGGTGAAATCTAGCACTTCAAAGCAGCCCATAATTGAAATGTAAAAACAGCTGCATTCTTAGCCTGATCACACAGTCCAACCTTGAGGAAGAGCAACCAAATAAAAAGGTGAGAGAAGAGGAAGAGGGGAGGGAGGGAAGGAAGGAGAGGTGGGGTCGGGTGCATTTTTAAGCCTTGCCAGTGTAGACAGATTCATTTCGTTTATGCATTATGCATGTGTGGCGCTGCGTGTGATCATGCTGACGGCTTGTTATTAAGTGTGTCGTCGGGAGAAAACACACAGCGCGTCAAAAGACCTCACACACGCAAACGCTTCGAACTTAGTCAATACTAGCATTGCGCGAGAAAGAGAGAGATCGCTTTCTTCACTGCTTGGAGTGCCCCAGCCGCTATAAACCATGCGCCAACACGTAACATCGCTCCAGACACCTGGATCACCACCATTTCTCATTTGTCATCCCCAGGCCACCGTAATATATTCCGCTAATATTCAGACAATGGCAGTCAGTTAATTAAAAATCAAGTCCCTCGGCGACCTTTGTCCTTTTGTCGAGGCTAGGATTCTTTTGGGGGGGGGGGCGTCCCTCAGGGGGTACAACAGCTGGCCGTCTTGACAGATTGCAAACTCATCTGTTGCAGTGTTGTCATTGTGGTTTTAGTGGCCAATGAGTGGCGATGCATTCTAATTTGTCCGGGACTGTAGGCTTATTCCAAGTGGAGTGCACTTGGCACCAACTCTGCAAAGTGAAGCAGGGTGCTGGAGCAGGATAGGAGTGGGGCCAGCCTGTTGGTACAGGGTACAGGATAAAGTGCATCCCCCGGCTCCTGACATTTCTATATTTGTGTTTATACCGGAGGACATGGATTGTGTTCTTTCTTTCCTCCCCATCAGGGCTTGGGCTGAGCTTTCCCTGGCGAGGGACAGTCTGGGGGGCAAGCTAATTGAGCGAGGTGGACAGCACTCTGGTGAGCTGGGGGTAAAGCTGCGAGGTTGGATGGGTTTATTAGAGTGTGTGTGTGTGTGCGTGTGTGTGTGTGTGAGCATCTGGTGTCAGTGTCTCAGTTCACCTCTCTGACCCGGCTGTGAAAGCCAACATGAGAACACAGTGTACTCCGCCATGCTCCAGTACAGGCACACAACACAAGGTGAAGGTTTCAAAGCACACTCGACAAGGAAGACCGAAGGAGACCCTACTGTGCCAAAGTATAATAATCTTAAATCATTACTTACAGCACTTACAACACGACATAGTGGGGCAAAAAAAGTATTTAGTCAGCCACCAATTGTGCATGTTCTCTCACTTAAAAAGATGAGGCCTGTAATTTGCATCATAGGTTCACTTCAACTATGACAGAAAAAATTTGAAAAACAAAATAGAAAAAAAATCACATTGTAGGATTTTTAATTAATTTATTTGCAAATTATGGTGGAAAATAAGTATTTAATCAATAACAAAAGTTTATCTCAATACTTTGTTATATACCCTTTGTTGGCAATGACAGAGGTCAAATGTTTTCTGTAAGTCTTCACAAGGTTTTCACACACTGTTGCTGGTATTTTGGCCCATTCCTCCATGCAGATCTCCTCTAGAGCAGTGATGTTTTGGGGCTGTTGCTGGGCAACACGGACTTTCCGTGTTGAGCAAGAGCACACTTCTCCGGCGTGCCAGTGACCATCGAAGGTTAGCATCATTTGGCCACTGAAGTCGGTTACAATGGCGAACTGCAGCCAGGTCAAGACTCTGGTGACGATGACGAGCACGCAGATAAACTTCACTGAGATGGTTTCTGTTGTGTTTATATTTTTGATCAGTATATTTACAAGGCCCTTTCCCACTCCACTCTACCTCCCAGTCAAAGACTACATACAGACCATATCTACAGAGCACATGGTAGTAGGTAAAACTTTCTGCATGGCCAGTCACTTTTGTATCCCCCCTCAGATAGAAACAGATGGAAATGTACTGGAAATGTGCTGCGTTGGGCTCCAATTTGAGCTGAACCCTTCAAGTTACCATGGCCATTCCCTCCTTCCAATACATTCTCCAGTTGCTCTTTTATTCCTAACCTCAAAAGGAGACTTGTTGGATGACAGTGATGCTGGGTAAGGCCTCAGATCCCGAAGGGACACAGAGAGTCTGGACATTCTGGAGGAGATCGATGTGACCCCCTGTGTATGAGAGCTGTTCCAGCTCAACATCTCTCCTCCTCAGCCCAACCACCTACTACTTCAGTCGCACTGCAGCCCGAATAAAACGCAGCTTTAAAACGCAGCTTTAAAATATATTTTTTCCCCCTTGGGCTCTGATCAGCTCCTTCCCCCTCAGAGCGTCTTCTCTCAACAGAGCGTATCAGCTCAGCAAATATCCTCTCGCAGTCACATCCACCACTGCCTGGGCACAGAGTTCAAGTGACTGCGAAGAACAACTTGGGGTCCCGTCTTCAATTTCTCCACTAATTGTGCCAGCAGTGTTTTTGCTCAGTACAGGCCTTGGGATAAAGCATTTCTTGCACAGGGGGCAGCTGTTGACAACCCAATGATCATCGTGAATCCAGAAGTCATTAATACAGCCCATAAAGTAGCTGTGTCCACAGGGAATAGCTACCGGCTCCTTCGGTAGATCCAGACAAATCAAAAAAATTGATTGAATCCATAGCCATTGCCATTTTGTTTCACTTCCTAACAGACTGAGCAGCAGTGTAGGAGAGAAACACTACATGACCAAAGGTAGGTGGACACCTGCTCGTCTAACATCCCGTTACAAACGTATGGGTATTAATATAGTTTGTCCCCCTTTGCTGCTATAACATCCTCCACTCTTCTGGGAAGGCTTTCCACTAGATGTTGGAACATTGCTGCGGGGACTTGCTGCGGGGACTTGCTTCCATTCAGCCATAAGAGCATTAAGTGAGGTCGGGTACTGATATTGGGGGATTAGGCCTTGCCCGCAGTCGGCGTTCCAATTCATCCAAAAGGTGTTCTTCCACACCGATCTTGACAAACCATTTCTATATGGACCTCGCTTTGTGCACAGGGGCATTGTCATGTTGAAACAGGAAAGGGCATTCCCCAAACTTTTGCCACAAAGTTGGAAGCACAGAATCGTCTAGAATGTTGTATGCTATTGCGTTAAGATTTCCCTTCACTGGAACTAAGGGGCCTAGTCCAAACCATGAAAAACCACCCCAGATCATTAGTCCTCCTCCACCAAACGTTACAGTTGGCACTATGCATTGTGGCAGGTAGCGTTCCCCTGGCATTTGTCCGTCGGACTGCCAGATGGTGAAGCGTGATTCATTACTTCAGAAAATGCGTTTCTACTGCTCCAGAGTCCAATGGCGGCGAGCTTCACACAACTCCAGCCAATGCTTGGCATTGCGCGTGGTGATCTTAGGCTTGTGTGTGGCTGCTTGGCCATGAAAACCCATTTCATGAAGCTCCCAACAAACAGTTATTGTGCTGACGTTGCTTCCAGAGGCAGTTTGGAACTCGGTAGTGAGTGTTGCAACCGAGGACAAACCATTTTTATGCACTTTAGCACTCTGCGGTCCCATTCGGGGAGCTTGTGAGCTCTTCAGCCACGCCATTCTACTGCCAATGTTTGTTTATGGAGATTGCATGGCTGCGTGCTCAACTTTATACACCAGTGGTTGTTAACCTTGTTGGAGGTACTGAACCCCACCAGTTTCATTATGCACATTCACCGAACCCTTCTTAATTGGAAAAATAAAACATGATGTTTTCAAATTCAAAACATAGTTTACTGGTGCACAAAATGAACCGTGCATCAACGTCACTGTGTTCAAAGAAAAAAATTATCAAAACATGATTTTCACACAAAAACAAAAACATAATAATGAATATTTGCTGCAAATCAATGTAACTTCTGCTGTTGCCTTTCAGAGACCAGTACAGAAATGCGCGGCTTCACCTTGGCAAATGCCAATCTCATGTCATTTTCGCAACAATGTATGTTCCTTTTCTTCATTTTTAAGTCCAGCATCCTCGAAAAGGATTGCTCGCAAAGATATGTTGTAACAAACGGTGTGAAAATCTCCAGAGCTTGCTTAGCAATAACAGGGTACGTTACCATTTGTTGACACCAAAACGTTGAAAGCGTTGTTGTTCTGAAGAGTTGCTGTTGAACGTGGCTCTGCTGAATTTCAATGATTTCATCGAGGTATTCATCATTGACATCTGTTGTCTCAACACTAAATGTGAACGGCTGTCTCACCCATGCTGGATATGACTCTCTTGTAGGGAAGTATCCGTCGAGAGACTTTGCAAGCTCATCTAAGTGCCTGGCAATTGCTTGCTTCAGTTCCGAAGGTACAGAAATGTCTCCGATTTCAGATACATCTTCGATCTTACTTACACAGTCGTCCAGCAGGGGAAAGTTTGCGAAGTTATTGTTCTCTGTTCGTCGTTTCCATAACGGTAGCTTTTTTTACAAAAGCCTTCAGGTTTTCCTCCGCTTCGATGATGTTGACTCCACCGCCCTGCATCTTTTGATTGAGATGATTGAGAGCTGCGAAGATATCAGCCATGTATGCTAAAATGAGAATGAACTCAGAATTTTTGAAGCAATCTGCATGACAATGTTGGTGCTCTTGCAAAAACAGGGCTAATTCCACACGCACGGCAAAATCACGACTCTGCACCTGTCCCTGGGATAACCACCAAACGTTAGAATGGTACAGAAGTACCTCGAATTCAGAGCCCATTTCTTTACACAGCGCAATGAAAATGCGGTGCCTCAGAGCACTAGTTCGCACATAGTTCACGCATCCCACTACAATTTTTAATACTCCTGCCAGTTTTGGAGGCAAGGTTTTTGTTGCCAACGCATGCCTGTGCAGAATACAATGCATAACAATGATGTGTGGTGCATCGGCTTTGACTAGTGCACCAAAACCAGACTTTCTTCCCAGCATGACTGGAGCTCCGTCCGAACAAACTGCAGAAACCATATCCCACGAAAGATTGTTGTCTTTGAAGAAGTCATCCACAAGTTTCTTCACATCAGCTGCCTTAGTTGTTGTTGTAAGAGGCTTACAAAATTTAAAAAATCTTCCTTTATCACGTCGTCTTTCACATAGCGCACGAATACAGTAAATTGGCTTAGATTGGAAACGTCTGGTCTCATCGAGTTGAAGGCTGAATTTTGCCGAGCTTGAAATCAGATCTGCAACTACTTGAGCCAAGATGTCTTTGCTCATGTCCTCTATTCTGTCGCTGATTGTGTCATTTGAAAGAGGAATTTGGGATAAATTAACTTCAGCCTCTTTTCCCAGCATGATATTCGCCATCTTTACATTTACATTTACATTTAAGTCATTTAGCAGACGCTCTTATCCAGAGCGACTTACAAATTGGTGCAATCACCTTATGACATCCAGTGGGACAGTCACTTACAATAGTGCATCTAAAACTTAGGGGGGGTGGGGTGAGAGGGATTACTTAACCTATCCTAGGTATTCCTTAAAGAGGTGGGGTTTCAGGTGTCTCCGGAAGGTGGTGATTGACTCCGCTGACCTGGCGTCGTGAGGGAGTTTGTTCCACCATTGGGGGGCCAGGGCAGCGAACAGTTTTGACTGGGCTGAGCGGGAGCTGTACTTCCTCAGTGGTAGGGAGGCGAGCAGGCCAGAGGTGGATGAACGCAGTGCCCTTGTTTGGGTGTAGGGCCTGATCAGAGCCTGGAGGTACTGAGGTGCCGTTCCCCTCACAGCTCCGTAGGCAAGCACCATGGTCTTGTAGCGGTGTGTGGTTTGCCCTGTTTTGCGATCAGGTAAGCAACTTTGTGCAATGCTGTGAGGATCGGTTTGTTGATGGGTACAAAGCCGAGAACAGGCAGATTAGCCTTCTCATCGAATCTGTCTCTTCACCTTGAATTCAGCGAGCGTTGTGTTCTTGTATTTTCCATCTCCACGCAGCTTAAGGAAGTGTTCTCTTAGTTTTGCCGGTGCTAGACTAGAATTGCTCAACTTAGCATTGCAAATCAAGCAGTTAGGACGCTGACTCCCATCACGTTCCGTTATACATGTGAATCCATATTGTACATATTCGTCCGACCACTTTCTTTTTTTGCTCGACATAGTAAGTATGAAGGGATTCAAATATTAAGAAAGAAATCACAAGACGTACCATCACGACAGTCACAAGTCGACTACTGAGCGCACCAAATTCCCAGAAGCACAGATAGGCCAAGCGATGTAGCGTGATCACCTGCAGCCAATGATGGCCAAGCGGGGTTGTCATCACGAATCATATGAGTCGGATGTGTGTCTTGACCTCCACCGAACCCCTGAGACTGACTCACCGAATCCCTGGGGTTCGATCGAACCCAGGTTAAGAACCACTGTTATACACCCATCAGCAACGGGTGTGGCTTAAATCTCTGAATCCACTAACTTAGAGGATTGTCCATATACTTTTGCACATATATAGCATACATATCGTTTCTCTAGATGGATTTGTGTAGATAGGTATTGTTTCCATAGAAGTGTTTGTACAACACAATTTCCTGTGAGTGTACTCAACCTGTAGAGGGTGTTTCGGGGACAAAGTTCAGGAAGAGACTGGCTCTGATGGGACCAGTCAACATCCACAACCCTTATGATGTGTTCTAAAATGGCAAGTGGCAATTCTTCTTTATTGCCATAATAGTGTCATTTAAATTGCCATTATGTGGACCACTCTCTACACTCCACTGTAACTTGGTCAGAGTTCTATTTATTTGCGCATAGCAGTCAAACATCCTCCAAATATGCATACATGAATGAATAACACAGCTATTTCTGAGCGGCACAAATACCCATATTAATTACTCCCTATTTTTAAACTTCACATAAACCTCTTCCCTTGCAGTGTGGCTCCACGTTGCCATAGCTACGCTACTTCAATGAAGTCTTGGGCTGCGGTAGGGAGACACTAGAGACGAAACGCAGAAATATGTAAATTCTCCCTTATACACACATACAGTAGGCAGGCATATGGGAACAGAAACCAACATAGAAATGTGTATGTAAACATGTAAACACGACACACACAAAAAGACAGTACACACACGCCTGCAAGCACAGTATGTCACAAACACATAATTTCAGAAGGGAATCAATTGGTTACTTTAAAAAATTCTAATACATTTAATCGAAGACACTGGATGCTGAATTGGGAGAGTTTGCACCCCCCCCCCCATAAAAACCAAACTAGATCTCAATCACAACCTAATGCGCATCCAAACACCAATCAGCTAATATAGTGGACCATAATTCAAACTGACCAACACATTCAATGACAAACACCTACTTCAAAAGGCAATCTGCAATAACAATCCACCTCCCTGGTCCAGCTCCAGGAGGAGTGGGCTTCGGTGGCTAGATAGATGGAGGCTCTCTCAAACGCACACACACAAGCATTTGGTATAATTGTGGAGATAGAGCAGTGGAGATCATGGTCTGGTGCCTCTCCCTATACTTCAGTGACCTCCTTTCTGTGCTGGGTGTCATTAGGTGTGAAATGAGTTCCTGAAAAACACAGGTCGCGTCTCAAACGGAACCCTGTTCCCTGTAGAGTGCACTGCCTTTGGTCAGGGCTCTGGTGACACGTAGTGCACAATATAGGGAATAGGGCACCACTTGGGACATAAGGCGGGCTCCGTTCATCTTGTCCTGTACTCGTCTGTTTTGCTCATTGCACAGTCCCAGACGTGGCCAAACCGAAGCCGACTTGGTCGTCCGCCCTGATGTGAGCAGTAGCTGGCACACAAGCGAATTGTGAGAAAGTGGGTTACGTGCTCAAACTGGAGTAGTTTGCTACCTTAAAATTATTGAGTCAGAACGCATGTGAATTGTGCGTGAAGGCGGGTGGACACACAACCACGCGTATCCCCCGTTTCAGGTGCGTGTGAGCACATGTTGTGGAGCACGGAGTTCATGTGAAACACACGTAGGCCCAACTTCACACACGCACAGAGACAAAAAGCGGTGCGCTCAAATGAAGTGTTATGTTTAAAATAAAAGGACACAGACACAATATACTGTAGTAAACAGTGCCCGAGGGATTGACTTGGCAAGCGTCATATGATCTCTATACAAGCATCGGGTCGTGAAACCTACCAGCCAAGTTCAAACAAGGGGAATATTACACATGCACGCACCGAATCTGTGCAGCCACTGCTGTCATATTATGATTGACGTAACCACTTACACACACATGCATGTTCAGTTGCCCACACACACAGGTACACGTGTACTACTCATTAACATTGGCAGACAAACCCACACAGACCATCCTCGTATGTGCTCAAAGGCTGCAGTGAATGTTCCCTCTTCTCTTCCCCTACTAGTCACAAAAGTCTAGACACACACACACACACTCTCTCCCTCTCCCTCGCTCTACCCCCTGGGGAGGCTGTTACCACACTCCTCCAAAGTGGCCACTTGTTGGCTGATTAAACGACGCTAAAACTCGAAGTCGACTCCTTAGGGAGGCGGCCACTGAATGTTCACTTTCTCTTCCTCTTTTTCTCCATCCCTCTCTCCCTCCTGCAGGCCTTCATAACCTGTTTGTTCAGCCTCCTAATGACATTAGTTGGGTATTCCATGGCTGGGGGCTATCTCGGGCCCTGGGACACATGATCCCCTTGGCTGAGCTTCTCACAGGGAAACAATGACCAGAGAGTTGGGTGACGCGAGGCTGGCTGGCTACTAGGGGAGGGGAAACGCACTGCCGCAGATAGATATGGGAAACGCACTGCCGCGGATAGGGGGGGAAACGCACTGCCGCGGATAGATATGGGAAACGCACTGCCGCGGATAGATAGGGGAAACGCACTACCGCGGATAGGAGGGGGAAACGCACTGCCGCGGATAGGAGGGGGAAACGCACTGCCGCAGATATGGTGGGGAAACGCACTGCCGCAGATATGGTGGGGAAACGCACTGCCGCAGATATGGTGGGGAAACGCACTGCCGCAGATATGGCTGGGGAAACGCACTGCCGCAGATATGCAAGGGGAAAACGCACTGCCGCAGATATGCAAGGGGAAAACGCACTGCCGCAGATATGCAAGGGGAAAACGCACTGCCGCAGATAGGACGGGGGAAACGCACTGCCGCAGATAGGACGGGGGAAACGCACTGCCGCAGATAGGCAGGGGGAAACGCACTACCGCAGATAGGACGGGGGAAACGCACTGCCGCAGATAGGACGGGGGAAACGCACTGCCGTCTGTTTGTTCAGCCTCCTAATGACATTAGTTGGGTATTCCATGGCTGGGGGCTATCTCGGGCCCTGGGACACATGATCCCCTTGGCTGAGCTTCTCACAGGGAAACAATGACCAGAGAGTTGGGTGACGCGAGGCTGGCTGGCTACTAGGGGAGGGGAAACGCACTGCCGCAGATAGATATGGGAAACGCACTGCCGCGGATAGGGGGGGAAACGCACTGCCGCGGATAGATATGGGAAACGCACTGCCGCGGATAGATAGGGGAAACGCACTGCCGCGGATAGGAGGGGGAAACGCACTGCCGCGGATAGGAGGGGGAAACGCACTGCCGCGGATAGGTCTGGGAAAACGCACTGCCGCAGATAGGTCTGGGGAAACGCACTGCCGCAGATAGGACTGGGGAAACGCACTGCCGCAGATAGGGCTGGGGAAACGCACTGCCGCAGATAGGGCTGGGGAAACGCACTGCCGCAGATAGGGCTGGGGAAACGCACTGCCGCAGATAGGGCTGGGGAAACGCACTGCCGCAGATAGGACTGGGGAAACGCACTGCCGCAGATAGGACTGGGGAAACGCACTGCCGCAGATAGGACTGGGGAAACGCACTGCCGCAGATAGGGCTGGGGAAACGCACTGCCGCAGATAGGGATGGGGAACGCACTGCCGCAGATAGGGCTGGGGAAACGCACTGCCGCAGATAGGCCTGGGGAAACGCACTGCCGCAGATAGGGCTGGGGAAACGCACTGCCGCAGATAGGGCTGGGGAAACGCACTGCCGCAGATAGGGATGGGGAAACGCACTGCCGCAGATAGGGATGGGGAAACGCACTGCCGCAGATAGGGCTGGGGAAACGCACTGCCGCAGATAGGGATGGGGAAACGCACTGCCGCAGATAGGGCTGGGGGAAACGCACTGCCGCAGATAGGATGGGAAACGCACTGCCGCAGATAAATGGGAAACGCACTGCCGCAGATAGGTGGGGAAACGCACTGCCGCAGATAGGAGGAGGAAACGCACTGCCGCAGATAGGACTGGGGAAAAGCAATGCCGCAGATAGGGAGGGGGAAACGCACTGCCGCAGATAGGACGGGGGAAACGCACTGCCGCAGATAGGACGGGGGAAACGCACTGCCGTCTGTTTGTTCAGCCTCCTAATGACATTAGTTGGGTATTCCATGGCTGGGGGCTATCTCGGGCCCTGGGACACATGATCCCCTTGGCTGAGCTTCTCACAGGGAAACAATGACCAGAGAGTTGGGTGACGCGAGGCTGGCTGGCTACTAGGGGAGGGGAAACGCACTGCCGCAGATAGATATGGGAAACGCACTGCCGCGGATAGGGGGAGAAACGCACTGCCGCGGATAGATATGGGAAACGCACTGCCTCGGATAGATAGGGGAAACGCACTGCCGCGGATAGGAGGGGGAAACGCACTGCCGCAGATAGGACTGGGGAAAAGCAATGCCGCAGATAGGGCGGGGGAACGCACTGCCGCAGAGAGGGCTGGGGAAACGCACTGCCGCAGATAGGGCTGGGGAAACGCACTGCCGCAGATAGGGGGGGGAAACGCACTGCCGCAGATATGCAAGGGAAAACGCACTGCCGCAGATAGGGCGGGGGAAACGCACTGCCGCAGATAGGACGGGGGAAATGCACTGCCGCAGATAGGGAGGGGGAAACGCACTGCCGCAGATACGGCGGGGGAAACGCACTGCCGCAGATAGGGCGGGGGAAACGCACTGCCGCAGATAGGGCGGGGGAAACGCACTGCCGCAGATAGGGCGGGGGAAACGCACTGCCGCAGATAGGGCGAGGAAACGCACTACCGCAGATAGGGCGGGGAAACGCACTGCCGCAGATAGGGCTGGGGAAACGCACTGCCGCAGATAGGGCTGGGGAAACGCACTGCCGCAGATAGGGCGGGGAAACGCACTGCCGCAGATAGGGCGGGGAAACGCACTGCCGCAGATAGGGCGGGGAAACGCACTGCCGCAGATAGGCAGATAGGGAAAACGCACTGCCGCAGATAGGGCGGGGAAACGCACTGCCGCAGATAGATAGGGGGGAAACGCACTGCCGCAGATAGGGGGGGAAACGCACTGCCGCAGATAGGGGGGAAACGCACTGCCGCAGATAGGGGGGGAAACGCACTGCCGCAGATAGGGGGAAAAGCGGGATAGGGGGAAACGCACTGCCGCAGATAGCCGCAGGGAGGGATAGGGCGGGGAAACGCACTGCCGCAGATAGGGGGGAAACGCACTGCCGCAGATAGGGCGGGGAAACGCACTGCCGCAGATAGGGCGGGGAAACGCACTGCCGCAGATAGGGCGGGGAAACGCACTGCCGCAGATAGGGCGGGGAAACGCACTGCCGCAGATAGGGCGGGGAAACGCACTGCCGCAGATAGGGCGGGGAACGCACTGCCGCAGATAGGGCGGGGGAAACGCACTGCGCACTGCCGCAGATAGGGCGGGGAAACGCACTGCCGCAGATAGGGCGGGGAAACGCACTGCCGCAGATAGGGCGGGGAAACGCACTGCCGCAGATAGGGCGGGGGAAACGCACTGCCGCAGATAGGGCGGGGAAACGCACTGCCGCAGATAGGACGGGGAAACGCACTGCCGCAGATAGGGCGGGGAAACGCACTGCCGCAGATAGGGCGGGGAAACGCACTGCCGCAGATAAATGGGAAACGCACTGCCGCAGATAAATGGGAAACGCACTGCCGCAGATAAATGGGAAACGCACTGCCGCAGATAAATGGGAAACGCACTGCCGCAGATAAATGGGAAACGCACTGCCGCAGATAGGTGGGGAAACGAACTGCCGCAGATAGGCGGGGGAAACGAACTGCCGCAGATAGGCGGGGGAAACGCACTGCCGCAGATAGGGTGGGGGAAAAGCACTGCCGCAGATATGGTGGGGAAACGCACTGCCGCAGATATGGTGGGGAAACGCACTGCCGCAGATAGGGCGGGGAAACGCACTGCCGCAGATAGGACGGGGAAACGCACTGCCGCAGATAGGACGGGGGGGGGAAACGCACTGCCGCAGATAGGACGGGGAAACGCACTGCCGCAGATAGGGGGAAACGCACTGCCGCAGATAGGGCGGGGGGAACGCACTGCCGCAGATAGGGGGCGGGGGAAACGCACTGCCGCAGATAGGACGGGGGAAACGCACTGCCGCAGATAGGAAACGCACTGCCGCAGATAGGACGGGGGAAACGCACTGCCGCAGATAGGACGGGGAAACGCACTGCCGCAGATAGGACGGGGGAAACGCACTGCCGCAGATAGGCCGGGGAAACGCACTGCCGCAGATAGGCCGGGGAAACGCACTGCCGCAGATAGGACGGGGAAACGCACTGCCGCAGATAGGACGGCGGAAACGCACTGCCGCAGATAGGACGGGGGAAACGCACTGCCGCAGATAGGACGGGGAAACGCACTGCCGCAGATAGGGCGGGGGAAACGCACTGCCGCAGATAGGACGGGGAAACGGGCAGATAGGGCACTGCCGCAGATACGGCGGGGGAAACGCACTGCCGCAGATAGGGCGGGGAAACGCACTGCCGCAGATAGGGCGGGGGAAACGCACTGCCGCAGATAGGTGGGGAAACGCACTGCCGCAGATAGGGCGGGGGAAACGCACTGCCGCAGATAGGACGGGGAAACGCACTGCCGCAGATAGGGGGGGGGAAACGCACTGCCGCAGATAGGTTGGGGGAAACGCACTGCCGCAGAAAGGGAGGGGAAACGCACTGCCGCAGATGGGTGGGGTCGCATTCAATGGGTTGAATTATTGACGTTTCCAATTTTTTGTTAATGTACCAGTACATACTCAAAATACTGGATGATACACATACAATCAAACACACAAGCATGTGTTTGCGCACATACACACACAAACACACAAAGTAGAACATGTAGCTGCTGCATGATCCTAACTAATTGCAAAACAATCATCATAGGTGTCGATGATCGTCTCTTGGTCCCATGAAAATGCAAAGGGAACAGATATTTTTTCTCCAAACTAATCAGACAGAGGATTTGACAGTCGTGCTCAATGGCCCTCGTCAAAACAATGCAACGGCATTGAAATGAAAGACATTAACACCACTAATTACGCCATGTGTCTTCTTTGAAATGACCCAAAGAACTTTCCATTTCAATAAACACCTACCAAACTCTTCAGACCCCACTTCTAAAGCTTCTGACAGAATGAGCACAATATCAATTCCAATCTTTCTTCACCCCTCCTCTCCATCTCAGGAGCCTATACTCGCTTATTCTCTCCCTCCATTCGTCCATCCCTCGCTCACCCCTTCCTTACCTCTCCTCATTCCTCCCGCTGTCCTTCCCTACCTCATTCCCCCCTCTTTCCTACCCTACCTCTGCTCATTGCTCCCTCCCTCCCACTCTCTCTCATTCCCTCACTCCCCCTCTTCTTCCCTCCTTCGTCCCCCTCTCCTTCCCTCCTTCCCCCCTCTCCTTCCCTCCTTCGTCCCCCTCTCCTTCCCTCCCTCCCTCCCCCTCCCTCTCCTTCCCCTCTCTCTCTCTCCTTCCTTCCCCCTCCCTCCCTCCCTCCCTCTCTCTCCTTCCTTCCTTCCCCCTCTCTCCTTCCCCCCCTCTCCCCCCTCTCTCTCTCCCTCTTTTCCCCCCTCCCCCTCTCTCTCTCTCTCCCCCCCCCTCTCTCCTTCCTTCCTTCCTCCCTCCCTCCTTCCTTCCCTCTCACTCTCCTTCCCATCTCTCTCTCTCCTTCCCTCCCTCCCTCCCTCCCTCCAACTCTCTCCCTCTCCTTCCCACTCTCCCTCCCCATATCTCTCTCTCCTTCCCTCCCTCCCCCTCTTACTCCTTCCCTCCCTCCATCCCACTCTCTCTCTCTCTCTCTCCTTCCCTCCATCCCACTCTCCCTCTCTCCTTCCCTCCATCCCACTCTCCCTCTCTCCTTCCCTCCATCCCACTCTACCTTTCTCCTTCCCTCCCCCTCTCTCTCCTTCAGCCCCCTCTCTCTCCTTCCCCCCTCCCTCCCTCAATCTCTCTCCTTCCTTCCCTCCCTCCCTCCCACCTTCCCCCCTCTCTCACCTTCCCCCTCTCTCTCCTTCCCTCCCTCCCTCCCCCCTCTCCCCTTCCCTCCCTCCCTCCCCCTCTCTCTCCTTCCCTCCCTCCCTCCCCCTCTCTCTCCTTCCTTCCCTCCCTCCCCCTCTCTCTCCTTCCTTCCCTCCCCCTCTCTCTCCTGCCCCCTCCCTCCCCCCTCTCTCCTTCCCTCCCTCCCACTCTCTCTCCTTCCCCCTCTCTCTTCCCCCCCCCCCCCCCCCCCCTCCCTCCCCCCCTCTCTCTCCCCCCTCCCTCCCTCTCTCTCTCCCCCCCCCCACTCTCTCTCCTTCCCCCTCTCC
Source organism: Oncorhynchus gorbuscha (assembly GCF_021184085.1). Lineage (NCBI taxonomy): Eukaryota > Metazoa > Chordata > Actinopteri > Salmoniformes > Salmonidae > Oncorhynchus > Oncorhynchus gorbuscha. The sequence continues at coordinate 45,668,528 of NC_060187.1, forward strand.
TTCCTTCCCTCCCTCCTTCCCACTCTCACTCCCATCTCTCTCTCTCCTTCCTTCCCTCCCACTCTCCTTCCCACTCTCTCTCTCCTTCCCTCCCTCCCCCACTTACTTCTTCCCTCCCTCCATCCCACTCTCTCTCCTTCCCTCCATCCCACTCTCCCTCTCTCCTTCCCTCCATCCCACTCTCCCTCTCTCCTTCCCTCCATCCCACTCTACCTCTCTCCTTCCCTCCCCCTCTCTCTCCTTCAGCCCCCCCTCTCTCTCCTTCCCTCCCTGCCTCCATCCCTCCCTCAATCTCTCTCCTTCCTTCCATCCCTCCCTCCCTCCCACTCTCTCACCTTCCCCCTCTCTCTCCTTCCCTCCCTCTCTCTCACCTTCCCCCTCCCTCTCCTTCCCCCCTCTCTCTCACCTTCCCCCTCCCTCTCCTTCCCCCTCTCTCTCCTTCCCTCCCTCCCCCTCTCTCTCCTTCCTTCCCTCCCCCCCTCTCTCTCCTCCCCCTCACTCCCCCTCCCTCCCTCCCTCCCTCCCACTCTCTCACCTTCCCCCTCTCTCTCCTTCCCTCCCCCTCTCTCCTTCCCTCCCTCCCAACCCCTCTTTCTCCTTCCTTCCCTCCCTCCCCCTCTCTCTCCTTCCCTCCCTCCCTCCCCCTCTCTCTCCTTCCTTCCCTCCCCCTCTCTCTCTCTCTCTCCTCCCCCTCCATCCCCCTCCCCTCCCTCCCACTCTCTCACCTTCCCCCATCTCTCTCCTTCCCCCCCTCTCTCCTTCCCCCTCTCTCCCCCCCTCTCTCTCTCTCTCCCTCTCCCCCCACTCTCTCTCCTCCCCCTCTCCTTCCTTCCCTCCCTCCCTCCCTCCCACTCTCTCCCTCTCCTTCCCACTCTCTCTCTCTTTCCCTTCCCCCTCCCTCCCACTCTCTCCCTCTCCTTCCCACTCTCTCTCTCTTTCCCTCCTCATCTCTCTCTCTCCTTCCCTCCCTCCCCCACTTACTCCTTCCCTCCCTCCATCCCACTCTCTCTCTCCTTCCCTCCATCCCACTCTCCCTCTCTCCCCTCCCACTCTCCCTCTCTCCTTCCCTCCCTCCCTCTCCTTCCCTCAATCTCTCTCCTTCCCTCCCTGCCTCCATCCCTCCCTCAATCTCTCTCCTTCCTTCCCTCCCTCCCTCCCACTCTCTCACCTTCCCCCTCTCTCTCCTTCCCTCCCTCTCTCTCACCTTCCCCCTCTCTCTCCTTCCTTCCCTCCCTCCTCTCTCTCCTTCCCCCCCCTCCCTCCCCCTCTCTCTCCTTCCCACCTATCTCTCCTTCCCTCCCTCCCCCTCTCTCTCCTTCCTTCCCCCCTCTCTCCTTCCCCCCTCTCTCTCCTTCCCCCTCTCTCTCCTTCCCTCCCCCTCTCTCCCTCCCAACCCCTCTCTCTCCTTCCTTCCTTCCCTCCCTCCCAACCCCTCTCTCTCCTTCCCTCCCTCCCCCTCTCTCTCCTTCCTTCCCTCCCTCCCCCTCTCTCTCCTTCCCTCCTTCCCTCCCTCTCTCCTTCCCTCCCTCCCAACCCCTCTCTCTCCTTCCCTCCCTCCCCCTCTCCCTCCCTCCATCCCTCCTCTCTCCCCCTCTCCTTCAGCCCCCTCTCTCCCTCTCTCTCTCCTCCCCCCTCTCTCCTTCCCTCCCTCCCTCCCCCTCTTCTCTCTCCTTCCCCCCTTCTCTCTCCTTCCCTCCCTCCCCCCTCTCTCTCCTTCCCTCCCTCCCCCTCTCTCCCTCACTCCCTCCTGCAGGAGAGGAGAACATCTGGAGCTCATTTTGCTCCTCAGTCTCCAGCTGGTCTTATAGTGGACACATAGCCACCTGAGAGAGGAGAGGTAGACCACAATGATAAAACACTCTCCTTCACCTCAGTGACCCTGCTCCGTTTCTAACCACAGTGGACTCACTGTGCCCTGTTCATTTTGTGTGGAGAGAGGGAGAGGTGAGACTATGCTGTATAGGGAATGGGAGTACATTGTCAGTTGCACAACTGAATGCATTCAACCCGAAATGTGTCTTCACGCATTGAACCGAACCCCTCTCTGAATCAAAGAGGTGAGGGGGCTGCCTTAATCGACGTCCACATTATCAGCACCCGGGGAGCAGTTGTGGGTTAACTGAGGGGTGCTCAAGGGCATAACGAGATATTTTTTCCACGTTGCCGGCTCTGGGATTCGAACCAGCAACCTATCGCTTGCTGGCCCAACACTACCTGCCGCAAGATATAGATATACAAAATATACACGTCTACGCAAGAAAGCCTGTATGTTTTGAAGCTGTTTTGACTGTGTGGTGAGTATAATATTATAGGGGTGTGGCAATCGGATTCGGCACGTGCTCATGGCTAATTCCACTTCCTGGTTGTCCTCTAGTGCTAACCTGGACATGATTTCCATGTGTGGTAGAGAAAAGTATTTGAGAAGAGAAGTGTGCGGGTCATGTGAGAACAAAGGACAGAACACAGCGCTTTTGGGGGAAAATTCTCATCTCAAGCCAACCTGGGCGACAAAACTACCAGGGAGCACGTCCCACGTTCCCTATTCACTGTGCAAATGCCACCGCCGTGACTGTGGCCATACTGACGCCGGCTTGAGGACGCTAATCAACTGCATAATGCCGCGCGCTGGTCGTATTAGCATGTGAAACACTGCCTTTGGGATCACAGAAGGGGACATGAGGGCCGGCTGCGGGTTTCTCTCTGGTCTTATGGTGTTTAAATATTGTTAATAGATTATTTCATGCAATAATCACGTTCATATTTAATTCTGCTAGATGCCCTTATTTGGGTGAGGGTGGACACAGAGTCTGTCTATCGGCCGAGTCGGTCTGTCCGGGCTTAGTCCACCTGCGGCTTAGCAGCATACTGGGTTGGCGTGAAAAACACGAGGGAACGAAGGAGGGAGAGAAAGAAATAAAGCTTCTCCTCCTGCCGCAATCTATCAATCACAGAGTCAATCTATCACTCAACGACCACTATACCTCACGAAGCAGCGCTTGAACAGAGAAATTCAAAAAAATATGGCAATACAAAAACATGTGCTCTCTCTCTGTCCCCAATCTCTCTCGCTCTATCAACGGGGATCTTTATTTTTTCTGCTGAGCATCTCTCTGTCCTTCTTTCGGTCTCTCTATATCACCACGTTCCTTGTTAACAAAATGTCTCTCTCCTCTCCTCCCCCATATTTCAATTTTTCTGTTTCTATTTTTCCAATCTGTCCGTCTCCCTAAAGGTTGGCCCCCCACCCTGTGGAGGTGTGGGCACGATGTGGGGGGGGGGGGGGCTGTTACAGTCAGGCAGGGCACAGAAGCCTGAAACACACTCACGTGCACACCAACACAAACCAAATCTCATCAGGCTAAAAATATCATCATGTCCCGGCACGTTCACCAAAAAGTCATTTTGACTGGCTCTAATGTGAAGATATGGACATTAGAGCCATATCTGTAACATTGGCCTTCTCCCCTCAGTAAGCATAGTTCCCAAATAATAACATTGGCCGAAATGGGTTTTCATAAGTGAGGTAGCCATATAGTCGGCATTGTGCTAGAGGGGAGAGATTCTGTAAGTTATTTTCTCCAATTGAGCTTACAGACAAAACAGAAAGACACAAATGATACAATTGAGACCAAATTCATTATTTGCCAGAATCCAACTTTTGAAAAGTGGAAAGTTCCCTAAGCTTTAGGCACAATACTGCATTTAGTAGTCCACTATCATATAGTATCCCCTTTTGTCGATTTCCACAAGCTACGTAGTACACAGTAAAGAGGGAACTAGTTCAAGTCCAACCCAGCAACCAAAGATGAGAACACTCCTTTCTCGTGAGGTCTGTTTCTTTCCATTTTCCCAGGCAGTTTTCAAACCTTCTTCCATCTTGTACCATTGACAGCGACACGCAAACAGTCATATCCCCACTTCACAGGGTATCACCACTGAAAAACACTGTTCAAAAACCTCCCAGCTGGGTACAACAGTAACCTATCGCCATCTACTACATTATACATGCTTGTAGTATACATAGGCTTTCACGCCAACCCCCCCCCCCCCCCCCCTATATCTCTGATATAACCAGATGGCGCTAGTTGGCGAGGCGGGCATGCGACCAGCCTAATAGCAACGAGTGGGCAGCTGTCGGTGTACGTTAGCGTCAACAGACCGCAGGCCATTCATCTGCCATCGTCAGCAGCGCTCTGGAGCCGTAGGGAAGAACGACGCACGCGCACACGCACACACACACACACACACACACACACACACACACACACACACACACACACACACACACACACACACACACACACACGCTGAAACTCTGAATGTGCCGCAACTTTGCAGCTATCGTAGGGTTACGGTGGTGGAGAAGCAGTGACGGTTTTATGTGAACAATCGTTTTTTTTAACATAGTGGTCTGGGATGAGTGACCACTCTTCCCAAATTCCAAGTGAATCCTTGGATCCCAACCCTAGGCTCTTTGCGGAGATGTGAAAAGACTGCAAATGTATAAGGAATTCGGTAAAAGCATAGCTCCAGTGTAAGGTGGAATTCCTTCCAGATGGATCACACTTTCCCAATTCTCTCAGGTCTACACAAGTGCCTGGGGTTAGGATGTTTTCTCTTCTTGTCAAGTGGGCATGATGGTACAGACGACCCTGAAGTGGCTCCGACGTTGCAGTTGTCACCTAATGTTAACCACTAGATACTCCTGCTGCTCCTTCACACACCAAGACACTCCTGTAAAGTTGGGGGAGGGGGGGTCAAGAACCTGTTTGGTTAAACACATTCCAAGCCTTTCAAAAGAGGCAGAGCTGCCCCATCTAAAATGCATAGGGCTGGGTGTGGTGGTGGTATAGTGTGTGTGTGTGTAGTGGTGGTATAGTGTGTGTGTGTGAGGGGTGATGCTCCCAACCCCTTATGCAGAGTAGCCATTACAGCTGTATGGGAGGCATGGAAAAGGCCCATTGTCTCTGACGAGGGGTGTGAATAGCTCATCTTTTATTCGAGGGCATCTCCGCCTCGCCTCACCTCTCAGAGGGGTGCAGGTGTTCATCCTCGCGAGTACACCGTCCTTGCCGGCTCACCAGGAGTGCGTTTGATGGGAGGGCGAGGCGACCCTCCTCGGCAGTAGCGGTGCAGCTGCACAGATTAATAATAAAGGGAATTCATAATACAGTCGGCATAGAGAGGGTTTGCCCATGAATATTCAGCGGGTCTTCTTGGTTCGGGCTTCATGCAATATGGATGAAAGGCTGGCAGCAAGCTATATGCCAGAAGAGGGAGGGATGAGGCAAAGGGCAAATAATGGTTTAAGGGAAACACTGATATATGGCCATGTGTTGACTTAACACAACAAACCTCAGCCGTGTAACGCAACAGTAAAGACAGATGTGATTGACGCGAGCGAGGGGCAGCATGTGTTGAAGAGACAACCGAGCAACATAAATCACAGCAAGAGGTCGAGCTAATAAGATCAGACTTCCGGGTATATCGATGTTGAGGAAAACACAGGGTCAGGTGACAATGTGACCTCCTGGAAGAAATAGCTTTAAAAAGGTGTGCTCTGTTGTGTAACAAATAGGCAAAAGAATACCCTCCATGGAATAATAACCAAGTTAAACTTTCACTCCCAGTTAGCCTCAACTCAACCCAGCAAGTCAGCACCTTGCTAACTTTAGCCATGTGTGTGTGTGGTGTGTAGTTTTTTTTTACTGAAGGCTGTGTGTGAAGCCTATATCAGCAGCTAAGCAACCGCCACCCACTGAGCCATGTCGAGAGCCAGGTGAGGGCGAGCGCCACCGAACATTGAAGGTGATCAACCGACCAAGCACCCCAGAGACACCAGACTCCTTCCTCAGCTTTCTGCCATTTAAGAGAAAGTCGAGCACAGCAGGGCTGTCAGAAAGAGAGAAAGAGAGAAAGGGACAAAGCTAAAAGCCACCAGTAACAACTACACAGTCATCTGAGAGCAAGTCAAAATGGCTGCCACAGCTCTCTGCATGCTCAACACTAGTCTGAGAAGGGACTGATTTAAAACAAGAAAAATGTGTTACCCAGCGTAACCATAGAAAACCGTTTCCCTATACCGTCTGAATTGGTTCAAATGCCTGGCTAATCAAAACGTCCTACACCAAGGGGAAGAGAGTGAGCGTGAGCCACTTGACTGAGATTTAAGAGTTGAATGTATGGATTTCACCAGACAAATTGCATCTGGCCTCCAGCTTTCATCGGTGAAATATTAGCCGGCAGCAGCGGAGGTGAAGCGGTAATGAAGGCGCTGCCAAATAGCGAGCGCCTCTCTACGGTGTGAGCGCCAGTGACACGTGTGCATTAGCTCCAATGTCAGGAAAGGGCAAAGTATATGCATAGCCTCAGCCCGCATTGTCCATTAAAAAGGTATTTTACGGTCAACCCCCTGCGGTCTTCAACGAGAAGTACAGTTGTGTACGCATGATACACACCACCTAACCGGTGTATGCACACCAAAAAAAGAGCCACAAAAGTATTTCACCTTAAGCTTTCTGATTATGATTTCCGCATGGCGCAGCTACACTTTCCCTAACTACCCAACTAAGGAGAATAGAGAATCCAATGGCACCCAACTCCCATAAAATGTTTTCCTTATTTGCACACGCACTCATTTCTCACGGGAACTGCCTTTGATGAAAACATGTACTTACCATCACTGTGATAGTTGTATCTAGCTACCTTAAAATGGATGCACTAACTAAGTCGCTCTGCATAAGAGCGTCCACAAAATGACTAAAAAGTCCATGGAAAAATGTAGAGAAGTGGTTGTAAGGGTGAACTGGTTCATCGTTTATTCATGACCGCCGAAAGTCCCAAGACCACTGTGATCAGACAAACATTTGATGTGCTCATTAGATGAAGGTAAAAAAAAGGTCACATTATTTTTCCTCTCTAACTGCGCATATCTCGTTTCCTTTCAGAGGCTTGCAGGCAGTAACCTTTTGAAATCCAGCCCCAGATAGAGAGCACGACTTGCTGTGTGTGCATTACAACGCCGGCTAACCCTCGGTCTAGAGATGAACTCTGTTTGCCTTGGAGTTGAATGGCAACAAACAACCCTACAGACCAGATATACGGTGCATTCGGAAAGTATTCAGACCACTAGACTTTTTAAACATTTTGTTACGTTACAGCCTTATTCTAAAATGGATTAAGTAAATGTTTTCCTCATCAAACTACACACAATACCCCATAATACAAAGCAAAAACAGGTAGAAATACCTTATTTACATATTAATTCAGACCCTTTGCTATGAGATTCGAAATTGAGCTCAGGTGCATCCGGTTTCCATTGATCATCCTTGAGATGTTTCTGCAACTTGATTGAAGTCCACCTGTGTTAAATTCAATTGATTGGACATGATTTTGATAGGCACAAAACTGTCTATATAAGGTCCAACAGTTGACAGTGTATGTCAAAGCAAAAACCAAGCCATAAGGTCGAAGGAATTGTCCGTAGCTCTGAGACAGAATTGTATCGAGGCACCGATCTGGGGATGGGTAGCAAAACGTTTTTGAAGGTCCCCAAGAACCCAGTGGCCTCCATAATTCTTAAATGGAAGAAGTTTGGAACCACCAAGACTCTTCCTAGAGCAACTGGGGGAGACGGGCCTTGGTCAGGAAGGTGAACAAGTACCCGATGGTCACTCTGAAAGAGCTCCAATGTTCCTCTGTGGAGATGGGAGAACCTTCCAGAAGGACAACCATTTCTGCAGCACTCCCCCAAGCAGGCCTTTATGGTAGAGTGGCCAAACGGAAGCCACTTCTCGGTAAAAAGGCACATGACAGCCCACTTGGAGTTTGCCAAAAGGCACCTAAAGGACTCATTCTCTGGTCTGATGAAACCAAGATTGAACTCTTTGGCCTGAATGCCAAGCTTCACATCTGGAGAAAACCTGGCACAATCCCTATGGTGAAGCATTGTTGTGGCAGCATCTTGCTGTGGGGATATTGTTTTAGTGGCAGGGACTGGGACTGGGAGACTAGTCAGGATCAAGGCAAAGATGAACAGTGCAAAGTACAGATAGATCCTTGATGAAGCCCTGAGCGCTCTGGAGCAGGTTCACAGACTGGGGCAAAGGTTCACCTTCCAACAGGACAATGACACTTAGCACACAGCCAATAAAATGCAGGAGTGGCTTCGGGACAAGTCTCTGAAAGTCCTTGAGTGGCCCAGCAGGGCCCGGACTTGAACCAGATCTAAAATTTCTGGAGAGACCTGAAAATAGCTGTGTAGCAACACTCCCCATCCAACCTGGCCGAGCTTGAGAGGGTCTGCAGAGAAGAATGGGAGAAACTCCCCAAATACAGGTGTGCCAGGTTTGTAGCATCATACCCAAGAAGACTAGAGGCTGTAATCGCTGCCAACGGTGCTTCAACAAAGTACTGAGCAAAGAGACTGAATACTTACGTAAATGTGAAAATGCATTATTATATTTTTAATACATTTGCAAAAAAATAAAACATGTTTTTGCTTTGTCATTAGGGGTATTGTGTGTAGATTGAAGAGGGGAAAAACTATGTAACGCAATTTAGAATAAGGCTGGAATGCTTTCTTGAACAGTCTTGAAGGAGTTCCCATATATGCTGAGCACTTGTTGGCTTCATTTTCTTCCCTCTGTGGTCCAGCTCATCCCCAACCATCTCAACTGGGTTGAGGTCGGGTGATTGTGGAAGACCGGTCATCTGATGCAGCACTCACTCACTATCCTTCTTGGTCAAGTAGCCATTACACAGCCTGGAGGTGTGTTTTGGGTCACTGTCCTGATGAAAAACAAATGATAGTCCCACTAAGCCAAACCAGATGGGACGGCGTATCGCTGTAGAATGCTGTGGTTGCCATGCTGGTTAAGTGCGCCTTGAATTGTAAAAAATACCAGTGTCACCAGCAAAGCACCCCCACAACACCACACCTCTTCCTCCATGCTTCACGGTGGGAACCACACATCAGAGACCACCCATTCACTTACTCGCGTCTCATAAAGACACGACGGTTGGAACCAAATATCTCAAATTTGGACTCATCAGACCAAAAGGACAAATTTCCACCGGTCTAATGTCCATTGCTCGTGGTTCTTGGCCCAAGCAAGTCTCTTCTTTTTATTGGTGTCCTTTAGAGGTGGTTTGCAGCAATTCGACCATGAAGGCCTGATTCACACAGTCTCCTCTGAATAGTTGAGGTTGAGATGTGTCTGCATTTATTTGGGAAGCAGTCTGAGGTGCAGTTAACTCTAATGAACTTATCCTCTGCAGCAGAGGTAACTCTGGGTCTTCCTTTCCTGTGGCGGTCCTCATGAGAGCCAGTTTCATCATAGCATTTGATGGTTTCTGCGACTGCACTTCTTGAAATGTTCAGGATTGACCGACCTTCATGTCTTAAAGTAATGATGGACAGTCATTTCATTTTTCTTATTTGAGCTGTTCTTGCCATAGTATGGATTTGGTCTTTTACCAAATAGGGATATCTTCTGTATACCACCTCTACCTGGTCACAACACAACTGATTGGCTCGAACGCATTAAGAAGGAAAGAAATTCCACAAATTAACAAGGCACAGCTGTTAATTGAAATGCATTCCAGGTAACTACCTCATGAAGCTGGTTAAGAGTATGCCAAGAGTGTGCAGAGCTGTCATCAAGGCTACTTGGTGGCTACTTTGAAGAATCTCAAATATATTTGAATTTTTTTTTTTTTTAATGGTTACTACATGATTCCATACATGTTATTTCATATTTTTGATGTCTTCACTATTATTCTACAATGTAGAAGAAAAAAAAAGAATTAAGAAAACCCTGGAATGAGTAGGTGTCCAAACGTTTGACTGGTACTTTATCCCAGAAACTGGCCAGGCGAATCAGCCTTTCAATCATTGCCTGCTTTTTTAAAAATCACTTTACAAAAGTACAGTCAAACCCACCACCAGTAAAATGTTAATATACACATCAAGAACTCAAGGCAGTGTTCAAAGAGGCAATATTTCTGGATTTTATTTATCCCATTATTTTTCAGTTTTATTGGATTGGCATCAACAGCAAAACCACAGCCTTTGACAAAATCTCAGAAATAAAAAAATAGATACTGTGTAATTTCTCGATTTGTCGTCTAATCAAAAACATCTTACTTCATATAGCTACAGCAGCCTAGTTGAATTAACACAAAGGTATGAGTCATCACTGGTCGAGATTTTGTCATAAGATTTGTTTTGTGGTTTTTTGTTTGTTGCCTGAACACATATGTACAGCAGGATAAAACCGACAGACACACTATACATACTCTTATTTAACAAGTAGCGTATCCATTTTGAAATAATAAAATAAATAGACTTTGTACTGTATTAATCAAATCTTTAAGATACAACACCCTAAGGAATGCACTTTAAATCAGTTTTTTTCGGACAGTTTCTTTTGTATTTCCTTCACATCAGAAAGAAATTCAAAACTAGTTTGGTCATTACAATACACATGGAAAGGTGAATAGCCTATTCAGTGGCTCATGGGTATAAAAAACTACTGGCAGAAAAGAAACTGAATTAATTGGGTAACACTTACTTCATGAAAACTCAATTAATTGGGAAACACTTATTTGCAGTGTCAATATAATTGTATAACAGTAACCACAAACTGTTTTCTAAATACAAAAAGTCAAGTTAAAGTGGTACATTATCAATAAGTACAATAACTTGCTTGTTAGAATGAAACTACATTCCACTAGTGTTACTGTGGTGTGGAATCAATTAATTCTCACGAAACCATCAGCAAGGTTTACTGTAAAGCAATACCTAGATATAATTTAGCTTGTCAACAATATTGATTTACCATATATCACAAAATATCTCACAATGTTTGTTGTATTCTCTTGACCACAAGTGATTTGTGAAGACAAAGTCATCTGGGCGTAATTCTAGAGAGAATCCAAGTCAACTAAAATAACAATTTGGGTGTTAATTCCTTTAATGGCATGATTTAGAGCTGGGAGATATGGAAAAACATACATAATCACGATAAATATATACATTTTTTTTGCAATAACAAAATCAGCGATAAATTACGCTAAATTATTTTGGGGGGAGGTACTATAGCTGGGCGATATGGACGAAAAGTAATATTGTGATATATGTAACTATTTTGCTCAATAACAAATAGATCAAATATATATATTTTTTCCAATGGCCAGTTACTTTACATTAGCAGCAGGCCAGGAAAGATAACTGAGATGATAGCCTATGATTCAAAAGGTACGGTACGTACATGGTAACATATCCATGACGTGCATGATTGACATTTTGATGTTCAACCTGTCAAAATAGGATCCACAATGAGATTTTTTGTTTTGTTTTGCTTTTCAGAGGATTTTTCCAACATCTTTGTGCATATTGGCCACCTGAGGAAGGGGGAACTCAAAACACTTAGCTAGATTGCTAACTCTAACTATGATATTGTTGCTAGATAGAATAATCAATTAGCCTACATGGCTAACTGATTAATCTATCAGTTAATGTAGGCTAATGTTCTACACAAACTTTCCAGTGCTAGGCCTAGGCTAATTGACGTAGGCCTATTCGCTGTAAATGACACGCTCCGCTCGGCTCTGCTACCCGGGTGCGTTCAAATCATATTAACTACTACACCCCACTCCGGTTGTAAAGTGGTCCCGTGAACTCGATATTAGGAGGTGAGAAATACATTATATCGACTCACAGAATGCTGCAACTCTCCTCTCGGTAACTAGAACAACACTTTGAGCAACGGTCATAATGATTGTGCTTCTCAGAATGCATCTCTGCCTCCTCCGTGCACACAGCGCGAAGAGGGAACGAGAGCAGCCGGCAGCAAAACCGGGATAACTAGATACTGTACTTTCATTGCAGGAATCAACATAATGCATAGGCTACTACTTTTAAAAAAAAAGAAGAATGGTTTAAGAACAATCTACAGGAACGTTATGTGGCAAAAATCATAGAAAATTACCAACGTAGGCTAAATGCTTCGGTAAGAGGAAGGCAATGTAGGTGATTTTCTGTTTATCGTCCCAGCTCTATGACGGTAGATTTCTTAACCCCTTAAGTCCGCACCCCCCCTCGTAAATCTAATTAGTATAATACAAAAATCCCCATAAAAATCCATCATATATATTATTTTGTTGCATTGGATGCATCTCAATCCACCGCAACCGCCTACGTTGCACTTCCGCATCTGCGGTGAAAGGTGACAGAGCTAGAGCAGTGTTTGTCAGACCATGAGACGTCCTGAAAATCAGTCTTCTCACAAAACGATTTGGCCTAACAACTATTATGACCCCTCTATGGAAATATGAGTCTCATGAATACAACGGTGTTCTCCGTTTACGACCCCCACAAGCGACTTGGGACTCGTCTGAAGTCGGTACAGCCAACCTGCCAACTTCTGTCTGTAGCATCTGAACAGTTTGGGCTAAAACCTTGGAACGGTCTCTTATGAACACTTACATGGCGGTTTTGCTCTAGGCCTCACAAGACTCGTATGAAAGTCACCCGGTAACGCAGAATTGTTTTAATAATATAATAATAATATATGCCATTTAGCAGACGCTTTTATCCAAAGCGACTTACAGTCATGTGTGCATACATTCTACGTATGGGTGGTCCCGGGAATCGAACCCACTACCCTGGCGTTACAAGCGCCATGCTCTACCAACTGAGCTACAGAAGGAAGCATATATGGAGACTGTTTAGTGACAGAAATAAGGGGTTAAATACATTTCCTGATCTTTCTTATATATTTTGGGGCAGTAGGTAGCCTGGTGGTAAATCTCAGATATGGGACAGACACTTCAGAACAAACTTCCATAAGATTTTCTTGGGGGAGTATCTGTCGTTCCATGTGGCCATTACAAAATGTTGATTTTGAGGCCAATTAAACATTTCTTTGTGGTTTTTGATGTGTGCCTGTGGTTATTTTCTTGCTGGAAGTTCCATTTGTTGTCAAATGTCTGGCTCCGGTCTTTGACCTTAACAAGGGCCCCAGGACCAGTGAGAACTAAGTGGCCCCATAACATCAAAGATCCACCTCCATATTTTACAGCAGGTATGGGGTTATTTTCTGCTTATGCATTCTCATTTAGACGCCAAACCCACCACTGGTGTGTGTGGCTAAAGAGCTCCATTTTCATGTCCTCCAACAAATGTAAAACACCTGGAGTTTGCTAAATGGTATTGGCAGTTGGATTGGAACCAGTGCTTTGGTCAGATGAAAACATTGCTCTTTGACCTCGGACACCATTGGTGGGTTGGTGTCGAAATGAGAATGCATAAGCAGAAAAGAACCCTATAAATAATATGCTGCGCGATAAACCAAAATGTGGATTCTTTTTCGTTTTCTAAACAACTAATTGACCAACGTCGGTTCAATTATTTGAATTCCATTTTGCTCAAAACAGGCAAATATTCTACATAGTTTAAACTTGGTAATTAACTACAATGACCATAATCAATTCCGTGCGTGCCTATTTGTCCGGTCTATGTGGAGCAGACACGGAGATGGGGTGAACACAGAACGTGCGATCAAGAGGGAAAGATGCATGTATCTCTACCTGAAAAGACATGATCTAAGTGATTGATAGTTGGTATTCAGCAGTCATAAAAAAGTATGCCTTGTTTAATTTGAATTACTACTAAAATAGTGATTTGTCAGGCAGCAGCTCTATAGAGATGAGATGATAACTTGGAATGAAATAATAAAGTCAACAAATAAAACAAATGTAATATACACAACTGAAATATTTTATTAAAGTAATTTGAATAAAATGGTTAATAAGTGATAAGCAGTAACGGGCAGTCACTACCATCATGGGACTTTTTGTTTTATTCTGCTTTGTTACATCATTCAACCCACAATGCATTGCGCATTTGTCTAAAAAAATTATATTTAAAAACTGTGATGACTTTTAAAAATAATTGGAACACAACCGACCTCAAAAAGCACTAATCACTCAGCACTACCTACTGTAAAATAAGGTGGTGGATATTTGATGTTATGGGTCTATTTTGTTTTCACTGGTCCTGGGGCCCTTGTTAAGGTCAAAATCATCATGAACTTTATCCGGCACCAGGACATTTTGGCAAAAAACCTAATTGCCTCTGCCAGGAGGCTGAAACTTGGCCGCAAACGGATCTTCCATCAACACAATAACCCCAAGCACACATCAAAATCCCCCCCAAAATAAATAATTTGCCACTAAATCAACTTTTTGTAATGGACATCTCAGTGTTAGAAAATAATATATTTCCCCCATTGTCGCATCCAATATAGCTCAGTATTTGAATTATTCCTTCTATAGTCATTTTTTGCTCATCTTTATCAAGGGTGGCAATACTTTCAGATCCCACTGTATATGGCCCATTTGATAAAAAATAAGAAAAATGCACCTCACACAAGATCAAATAAATCAAATACAGTAATGTGAAGATGTCATCTCAGACATCAAGCAACCATTGGGGAGGGTACGTTTTCTTTTTTAAAGTCTTTTGAGGCAGAATTCAGAACCCCTATGATTATATTTGCCCCCTAAAATGATAATGAATCGCGCTACAAATATTAAAGCTTCTGACCTCATCATAAGCTCATGAAAAGTGCTGAAACGAGATGGTCCTACTGTATCGGCAAATGTAAGCATGATGGATCTTCAGTCAAGTCAAATGAAGGTCACGTTACAAAACGCAAATGGCATGCAGCCAGAACTGTGTCCCTGTGTATAGATGGAACAGAAAGTAAATCTCTGTGATATCTTTTCCAGAAAAATATATCTTTAGGCACATATACAGAACAATCTGTAATGGAAAGCGGGGAATGACTACACAGGTTAAGTAGCATAATGTTGAACAAAAAAAAAACAGTCATGATATCGAGGGTTCAGTTCGCCGTGTTGCTTGTTTTTACCACACAGTCAAATACACACTGACAACACAGGTCTAACTTCAAATGGCCTACAACATAAGAATAGAGAGGGATTTCACAATAGTCTTGGGTATCACTGAAAATCTGCACTTTATGTATTTTTCTACATTATCTATAAAAAAAACGGACCATTCTGGGAATGTACAAGAAAAACTTGGAATGACTTCACCTGCGCTGTATCAAACAGTATAATACATAACTAAAGGCAGTCTTCATGGTGCATTTACTGCACATGCCCACTGTATTTTGTACAATAAGGCCCTAAAAAGGGAACAGTCTCTGCACTTAACGTGGAAAAGCAGAGGGAACAGAGTCATACATATGACGCTGATCTTTAAGTAGAGTGAAGCAGATTTTTCTGAACTCAACCAAAGATTAAGAGAGAGATGTATGCATTAGTGGACAGAACCAATCCCTTGATCTGCTTCCTAAACAGCTACTCTATAGGAAGCATTGACAAAGATTTTTTTTAAAGAAATAGTACACGTGAAAATATAGAAATATCTAATAAAACTAAATCATTAGTGTGTGTGTGTTTTTTTTAGGAGATTGAGTAACTCATCAAATTGAGTGCCCCATCTCTCTGTTTAGGACTGACCGAAAGTCTTTGAACACTCTGACTGCTTGCTAACAGGCCTGCAAACACCGCAAAACTTTTGTTTGTCATAACAGGTCAAGGCCACTAGCCCATCTGCTGTTATTTACACCATTGTCCAGGAGCATGTACAGTAAGTGAATAGTCAGCCATTTGCACACACATACCCCATGTCAACTCCTAAAAAGGGAGTGTAATGCAAATGAGGATTACATGTTGATGTTGTCTATGCTAATTCAGCCTTTGAGTGCCCAACAAGAACACAGACCTATAGTAGCAGTCCAATATTGGTATTTAAATTCAATACACTTTAGTCCACATTACCTTGAAATCAGAGATGCTTAAATCATGAGGTCACCATCAATGTTTGAGGAAAGTGCTTATCCATTTTGAGGACCTC
Source organism: Oncorhynchus gorbuscha (assembly GCF_021184085.1). Lineage (NCBI taxonomy): Eukaryota > Metazoa > Chordata > Actinopteri > Salmoniformes > Salmonidae > Oncorhynchus > Oncorhynchus gorbuscha. The sequence continues at coordinate 45,684,480 of NC_060187.1, forward strand.
TAACTTTGTATTTTTATAAGAACTTTACCCGACTGTCGAGGAACAAAAAAATGTAACATCAAAGCCTGAGAACCATGGTCAAATTAGGTTTTACATAAGGATGCACATACAGTAGGTTTACAGCGAAACTCCACTACACAGGTTTAAAGCCAAAATGTAGTACCAATCTCTCATCCATTTAGTTGTTCAGAAAGTAAACCTTTAAAACAACGTAGCCTCTCTCAGCAATCTAACGTTTGCCTGTAAATCATGGCTTGGCATGACTGTGGCAAAAGTCATTGGTATCCTTCAAAACAAACCGTCTGAGCCTAAATTCTCTCTCTTTGGGACAGCCCTGTCAGCTTTGTAAAGATGTAACCTTTGAAATTCGCTGCTTTTCTAACAATATCCTCCAACGCCTCAGATGGAGCAGGACTTTGGCCTCTTCCTGGGCTTGGGTTCGCCAAAGTCCCTGTCGTCGGCTGCACAGTGGCTGAAGGAACAGAGTGTCTGCGAGAGGCGGCGCATGCCCAGGCGGAACACACTGTTGGACAGGCTGTAGATGACGCAGTTGCAGAAGCTGTTGCTGATGGCCAACCAGGTTGTTACAAAGGACAGGGCGGGACTGTCCAGCACGTGGGAGCTCTCCAACAGGAAATAGATTATGTAGGGCAGCCAAAGCATGTAGAAGACGCTGGTGATGCGGAATAGCACCATGGCGTAGCGCCTGTCAGGCCCTTGACCCGCGTGGTGCCCCCCGCCGCTGCCACTGCCACCACCCTCCCCAGCCTCCATCTCCTGGCTAGGGAAGCGTGCTCGCCTCTCACTGATCTCCCGGTTGTGCTGCTGGCAGATGCGGAAGATGTGGAAGTAGGTGAAGCAGACTACCAGGGCCGCGGGAGCGTACAGTAGGCATACCACAAAGCCTGTGAAGAGCGCCGAGGTGGGCCAGGAGTGGGCGCACCACTCAAAGATGTCCCCGTGGTAACCCGGCTTGCCCCAGCCAAAGAAAGAGGGCAGAAAGACCAGGCTGGAGTAGACCCAGATGAGGGCGATGCAACCGCGGAGCCGGCATGGCGTCACCAGCTGGTTGTAGGACAGGGGTTTGGTGATGGCCAGGTAGCGATCCACGCTGATGCAGGCCAGACAGGCCATTGAGACGCTCTTGAGCACCGAGATGACGTAGCTGAAGACCTGGCAGGTGATGGGCTCCTGGACGCTGGCCGGGTAGTGCAGCAGGGACAGGGTGGGCACCAGGCAGCTGAGGCCCACCAGCAGGTCAGCGTAGGCCATAGTCTGGATGAAGTAGCTGGTGGTATAGTGGTGTAGCAGGGGGGCGCAGTGAAACACGAAGATCACCGTCAGGTTCCCGGCAATGATGAGCACCGTGAGCAGAACGATGACAGCAGTCTCCAAGACACAGGCCTCCAGGCCCTCGTTCTGGCCCCAGCCCAGGGGACAGGAGTGGTTGGGGTCTGGGCCCACCAGACTGCTGTTGGCAGTGGGAACCAGGTCTGTCGTCAATGCTGACTGGTTCATTGTTCTGGGCGCGGTCCAGGTGGGTCAGGTTTGTGCTGTGCCAACCACGATGCAGATGGACTGTAACTGAAGACCTGTCTGCCTGTAGCCTCCCTCAGCAAATGGGAGTTCTAGCCTCTCTCGCTCTTTCACCTCGGCTCTCACATAGCTGGGTCTCAATCAAATGAACACTGACTGACAAAAATCAATACAGCCCATAGGAAAGCAGGACTGCCGACTTGGCTCTACTTTTTCGATCAGTCATGCTTAGAGGCAGTGGGGTAATTGTCGAAAGAAGATATTCCCTCCAAAAACAGAAAAAGGTCTACCGGTGCTATGCCAGGCATTTATCCCGGCGGCAGGGATCCCCATTGCTCTCCCTAACAGTCTGCGGCCACATCTCCTGATTCATAAGAGGGCTGCCACTGGGAGACTGGGGATGGAGAGCAGGTGTTGTCCTCACAAGGGCAAAAAGCACAGGAGGTGCAGGGTAGTCGGCATGTGGGGGAGAAACATGAGGCAGGCAGGCAGGCAGGGCGCTCTGGTGCAGATCCTACTGCAGATTAAACAAGACAGGGAGCATGTGACTCCTATTTTGAGACTATAGATAAGAGAAAATAGTATTAAAACATTTAGCGTGTCGGTATAATTTCGACTTTCAGATAGCTTGTTTACTGTCAGAGAAAGATCCACTGGGAAAACCCCAAATTCATACGAGTAATTACATCCCCGTTAGCCATTGTGTTTGGTTCATACCTCAAGTCCTCTCTAAAGTTCCAAAATGCTGTTAGACAAGCCGCAATTGTTTCTCAGTCTTGTAGTATGCACATCCTCTTATTTTGGGGTAGTGAGTGGTCCCGTGGTCAGTGTCTGGACCCCATGTACGCCCCGCTATTGTCCGAATCAAAACACAGACACGCTAGACAAACACAGGGCTCTCTGCGGTGGTTAATATCACAGCTCTCATTCCACAGAGCGCCGGGGGAATTATGTTTTACAATGTTCCCCAATCAGAGAGAAGCCAAAGGAGGCGCAGAATAATCTGGATCCTGTTATGTGTGTGTAGCCACAAATCTGGCTTTGGTCTCTGGAATCCCAATCCACGCACTTTTCTGAAACTTTCGTTCTCCAGGTTATGAGAGGCAAAAGCTGGTTGCAAAAGAGGATCTTTCAGGCAAAGAATGTAGGAGTTGTCAGGAGTCTCACACAATCGGATCAATAGATACTGGAGCCGGTAGAAGACATCTGGATGTCTCAGAGCTCCTCGGACTGTGTCTCCTTAGAAATTCTGTTCAGGGCGCCGGCTGAGATGGATGTGGGATCAATCTGCATTCCGCTTGTTTACAGCCTAGGATGAAAGCTCTTTACGTCAGCCTCGCATCTTAAGCGCATGTTTCCATTATTGATATTATTAGTACATATACATGCCCGTTCCATTCAAATACGTTTTTTTGGAGGTGTTTTTCAGGGGAGGCACAGCTGTCTGGACTTTTGACTCTTTCTTCCTCTTTCAGTACGTCTGCTCCTTGTTACAAAAACCAAGCCACAGCAAAAGAGAAACGACTCCGCCAGTACAGAGAGTTCCAGTTTCAATGCTGTCCTCTGTGTGCGTCTCCTCTAATTTCCATTCCCCCAGCCGAACTCAGCTTTCGCCAAACGAATAACCGAAGAGACAGAAATACAATTTCATTCAGCAAAGCAGTCCTGGAGTGAAGCACGAAATAAATAAATAGAAACCTTTTGGAGAGAGGAGCTGTCCCTCACCAACTGGTGCAGTGGGAAAGAGATGCTGTGACTGGCTTACAGTTCCTTTTCCCTTCGCTCTCGTTCTCCCGCTCACTCTCTTTACCCTGCACGCACACACACACATGCTCGCTCTCACTCTCTCCCGTTCCCTCTGAACCGCGCTCTACCCCTCCCTCTGATACACCCGATCTCTCCCTCTCTCTACCCCCTCCCATTTGGGCTGCACCTGAGGTCCTTTCCCAACCCAGCCACAATACTCTCTTTTGCTCCTCTAATGTCTCTCCTCTTGTTTTTAGAGCTACATTTGGATAGTTTACTAATCTGAAATCACTAGGGTAATCTATCAGTCCATCTTCTATTAACTAGCTCCCTCCCCCAATATGGCTTTCCCTCTGACTCTCTGCCCCCAGTCCATCGCTCCGACCAATGACCAAGCCCAGCCATGCCTGTCCCTTAGTTACAGTTGCCAGGCATTTCAGTTAGTTGGGATCATCCTTCACTGGCAGACAGTGTAACAAGCGGCAAAAGAATTGAGGAGGCAGGCGGTCAGTTTCAGAGGTAGATGGTCTGTATACCATTACAGAGTTCAGGCTCAACTAACCTCTACAATAATGAAAACACCAGGATATACAAGAAAGCTATACTTTTAAAGCTACTTGCGTAAGCTCTATAAAACTGAACACGGAGATTCCCAAGAAGATAAGAACAGACGAGAAAGTGGCATGGTGAAGTGGATAACCTGATGTCCTTCACCTTTTGGACTACAGGTGAAAAACGGTCACAGCCAGAAGGCTACTGTACGTTAATAATTATTTCGCAGAGAGAGAGAGAGAAAAAAAGGGAGGGCTGTAAAAACAACGGTAGTAATCCCCTTCCCTGTCCCACCCCCTTTGAGCCTTTTGATCCCAGCCACTATGGCTACTGTGTTGGGACAAGCGGGCAGGCCCCTGTCCGGGCTCTTTGTTAAGGCTGGGTAAATAAGGGCCAGGCCATTATAGTGTACAGTAGCTCACACCAACACTGACTAACAGTCAAAGAGAGCCGGAGGTAAGTGGGCCTGAGAGCGGGGAGATCAGTTTCGAGCTGCTCAATACGAGTATAAATATCAACGCATTACAAAAACAAACCTAGTGCGGCAAACGGGAGAAGAAGTCAAGGTCACCCCAGTGCTAATGCTTCACAATAGGCGTTATATGAAAAGGAGATTTGAATGAGAAATTACCATATGCTCTCTACAAAGGCTGCAGAGAATTAGGGATGGGCATTTGAACATTTTGTACTGTTCATGTACTCGCATGCTTTATTTTCCTTCGAGTACTCGAATGGGAAAGTAATGTGTGTACTTATCTATGCCAACAATGAGCAACAATGCTTAATTTGCTACAACCATTACAGATTACAAATCCTAATGGCTAAATTGCCCAACATAGAGTGTACAAAAAATTAGGAACACCTGCTCTTTCCATGACAGACTGACAAGGTGAATCCAGGTGAAAACTATGATCCCTTATTGATGTCGCATGATAAATACACAAATCAGTGTGGATGAATGGGAGACCGGTTAAAGAAAGATTTTTAAGCCTCGAGACAATTGAGACATGGATTGTGTATGTGTACCATTCAGAGGGTGAATTGGTAAAACAAAAGTTAAGTGACTTCGAACGGGGTATGATTTGGTTTGAGTGTGTCAAGAACGCTGCTGGGTTTTTCACACTCAACAGTTTCCTGTGTGTATCAACACCTTGTAGAGTACATGCCCTGACAAATTGAGGCTGTTCCGAGGGCAAAAGGGGGTGCAACTCAACATTAAGAACCTGCTCACTCAGTGTATATTCAGTCAATAAAAAAACAAGTGCCATTTAAGATTCATTAACTGAAACCGTATTATCAACTGGTTATATTATATTGTGGAACTCAAATCTTCAAAAAAAGACCTCAGCAGTGCCGCTTACTTGTAGAAGCCTTATGTTAGGAATCAAAAGGACTACGTAAAAGGTAGGTTCAGTAATTAAACATGAACAGATATCCAATTCAAATCAATCGAATCTAATTTTATTGGTCACATGCGACGAATACAACAGGTGTAGATTTAACAGTGAAATGCTTACTTATGAGCCCATTCCCATCCGTGCATTGTTAACTTCTTGGTGACAGGGGGCAGTATTTTCACGTCCGGATGAAATGCATGCCCAAATTCAACTGCCTGCGACTCATCCCCAGAAGATAAGATATGCATATTATTAGTAGATGGGTTTTCATTGGGAATCCAGATTTCTAAGGGACCTTCTTGCAGTTCCCACTGCTTCCAACGGATGTCACCAGTCTTTAGAAATTGGTTGAGGTTTTCCCTTTGTGTAATGAAGAAGTACGGCCATCTTGAACGAGGGTCACTTGAAGTGTACTGTTAGATTGAGGCGCGTGACCAGAAAGCTAGCTACAGTGTGTTTTCCTCCTGTATTGAACACAGATCATCCCGTCTTCAATTTTATCGATTATTTATGTTAAAAAAATACCTAAAGCTGTATTACAAAAGTAGTTTGAAATGTTTTGGTAAAGTTTAACAGGTAACTTTTGAGATATTTTGAAGTCACGTGCGCAAATTGGAACCGGTGTTTTTCTGGATCAAACATGACAAATAAATTGACATTTTGGATATATATTGACGGAATTAATCGAACAAAAGGACCATTTGTGATGTTTATGGGACATATTGGAGTATTTCTGCGTTTTGTGTCACGCCTGCCGGGTTGAAATATGCTTCTCTCTCTTTGTTTACTGGGGTGCTATCCTCAGATAATAGCATCTTTTGCTCTCGCCGAAGAGCCTTCTTGAAATCTGACATGTTGGCTGGGTTCACAACATGCGTAGCTTTTTTGTGTGATTTAATGAAAGTTTGATTTTTATAGTAAATTATTTGAATTTGGCGCTCTGCATTTTCCCTGGCTTTTGGCCAGGTGTCCCACATATCCCAGAGAGGTTAAGAACCAACAAATATTTGCTAAATAAAAAAGGAAATAGTAACACAAAAACAATAACCAGGCTATATACAAGGAGCAACTGTACCGAGTCAATGTGCAGGAGTACCAGGTAGTTGTGATAATTCAATATTTACATGTGAGTAGGGTTAAACGTGACTAGGCAATCAGGATATATAATTGATTTATTTGTATTTCACCTTTATTTAACCAGGTAGGCCAGTTGAGAACAAGTTCTCATTTACAACTGCGACCTGGCCAAGATAAAGCAAAGCAGTGCGACAAAAACAACACAGAGTTACACATGGAATAATAATACAATAGAAAAAAAGAAAGTATATAAACAGTGTGTGCAAATGTGTAAATAAACATAATACACAGAAGTCGCAGCACATGTTAAAAGTGAAAGTGTGTCTAAGTATGTGGCGTCAATATGCATGTGTGAGCGTATGTAGTGTGTGGGTAGAGTCTAGTGAGTGTGTCGGTAGTCTAGTGAGTGTGCATAATCAGTTCAAGGGAGTCAATTCAGATAAATAATAAAGGGGGGTAATGTAGACAGAGTTCAGAGTGCCAAATCAAGTTCAGTGTGTCAAATGTGTACCACAGGGTTCAATTCTCGGGCCTACTGTTCTCTTTATATATCAACAATGTTGCTCTTCCTGCCCTGCGGGTAATTCCCTGATCCACCTCTACGCAGACGACACCATTCTGTATACGTCTGGCCCTTCTTTGGACACTGTGTTAACTTCTTTGGGACTGGGGAGCAGTATTGAGTAGCTTGGATGAATAAGGTGCCCAGAGTAAACTGCCTGCAACTCAGACCCAGAAGCTAGAATATGCATATAATTTGGAAATTTGGATAGAAAACACTGAAGTTTCTAAAACTGTTTGAATGATGTCTGTGAGTATAACATAACTCATATGGCAGGCAAAAACCTGAGAAAAAAATCCAACCAAGAAGTGGGAAATCTGAGGTTTGTAGTTCTACTATTGAATATACAGTGTCTATGGGGTCATATTGCACTTCCTACGGCTTCCACTAGATGTCAACAGTCTTTAGAACCTTGTTTGAGGCTTCCACTGTGAAGGAGGGGGGAAAGAGAGCTGTTTGAGTCAGGTGTCTGGCAGAGTGCCATGAGCTCAGTCTCGCGCACTCCCGTGAAAGTTAGCTGCGTTCCATTGCATTTCTACATACAAAGGAATTATCCGGATGGAAAAATTATTGAAGATTTGGATTTACAACAAGTTTATCTTTAACATGGTGTAAAATACTTGTATGTTTGACGAATTTTAATTATGGGATTTCTGTTGTTTTGAATTTGGCGCCCTGCAATTTCACTGGCTGCTGAAGAGGTGGGACGCTACCATCCCACATATCCCAGAAAGGTTAACAAAACTCCAAATGAGCTTTGATGACATACAACAACTCCTTCCATGGACTCCAACTACTCTTAAATGCATGCTTTTCAACCGTTCGCTGCCCGCACTCGCCCGCTCGACTAACATCACTACTCTGGATGGTTCTGACTTAGAATATGTGGACAACTACAAATTCCTAGGTGTCTGGCTACACTGTAAACTCTCCTTCCAGACTGATATTAAACATCTCCAATCCAAAATTAAATCTAGAATCAGCTTTCCATTCCGAAACAAAGCCTCCTTCACTCATGCCACCAAACATACCCTAGTAAAACTGACTATCCTACCAATCCTCGACTTCGGCGATGTCATTTACAAAATAGCCTCCAACACTCTACTCAGCAAACTGGATGGAGTCCATCACAGTGCCATCCGTTGTCACCAAAGCCCCATATACCACCCACCACTGAGACCTGTATGCTCTAATCAGCTGGCCCTTGCCACATATTCGTCGCCAGACCCACTTGCTCCAGGTCATCTATAAGTCTTTGCCGCCTTATCTCAGCTCACTGGTCAAGATAACAACACCCACCCGTACAACACGCTCCAGCATGGTATATCTCACTGGTCATCCCCAAAGCCAACACCTCCTTTGGCCGCATTTCCTTACAGTTCTCTGCTGCCAATGACTGGAACGAAATGCAAAAAAAAAATCACTGAAGCTGGACACTTATATTTCCCTCACTAACTTTAAACATCAGCTATCCGATCGCTGCAGCTGTACATAGCCCATCTGTAAATAGCTCATCCAATCTACCTACCGCATCCCCACATTGTTTTTATTTACTTTTCTGCTCTTTTGCACACCAGTATTTCTACTTGCACATCTATCACTCCAGTGTTAATTTGCTAAATTGTAATTACTTGCTACTATGGCCTACTTCACGCCATTTGCACACACAGTATATAGACTTTATTTTTCTCTATTGTGTTATTGACTGTACGCTTGTTTATTCCATGTGTAACTCTGTTGTTGTTTGTGTCGCACTGCTTTGCTTTATCTTGACCAGGTTGCAGGTGTAAATAAGAACTTGTTCTCAACTGGCCTACCTAGTTAAATAAAAAAATACATCTAAATTGTCCATGTAGCCATTTGATGAATGTTCAGCAGTCTTGTGGCATTGGGGTAGAAGCTATTCAGGTGCCTTTTGGTCACAGACTTGGTGTTCCGGTATCGCTTGCCGCTAGGTAGCAAAGAGAACAGTCTATAACTTGGGTGGCTGGATTCTTTGACCATTTTTGGTGCACCAGTGATGTACATAGCCCCAGTTTGGCCCTAGTGATGTACAGGGCTGTACGCACTACCCTCTGTAGAGCCTTGCGATTGGATGCCGAGCAGTTGCCATACCAAACAGTGATACAGCCAGTCAAGATGCTCTCAAATGGTGCAGCTGTAGAACTTTGAGGATCTGAGGGTCGTTCACAAATCTTTTCCTCCTGAGGGGGAAGAGGCGTTATCGTGTTCTCTATACGACTGTGTGGGCCATGATAGTTCCTTAGTGATGTGGACACAGAGGAACCTCTAGACACATGCTCTACTACAGCCCCGTTGATGTGAATGTGGGCATGTTCGGCCCTCTGTTTCCTGTAATCCACGATAAGGTCCGTTGTCTTGCCCACGTTGAGGGACAGGAGGTTGTTGTCCTGGTGCCACACTGCCAGGTCTTTGACTTCCTCACTACAGGCTGTCTCATCGTCATTGGTGATCAAGCCCACCACCGTTGTGTCGTCAGCAAACTTAATGGTTATGTTGGAGTTATGCGTGGCCACGCAGTCATAGGTGAACAGGGAGTACAGGAGAGGACTAAACACACACCCCCGAGGGTCAGCATGGAGGATGTATTGTTGCCTATCCTCACCACCTGGGGGCGACCCGTCAGGAAGTCCAGGATTCAGTTACAGAGAGAGGCGTTCAGTCCCAAGGACTTTAGCTAACGGATGAGCTTGTAGGGCACTGAGCTGTTGAAAGCAGAGCTGTAGTCAATGAACAGCTTGGGGAGAATTCATCGGCGAGTGGATAATCCGCCTTTACCATCAGTCTTACTGGCGAACAAGCAATTACTGGAGAATAAACTGGATGAGCTCCATTTGAGACTATCCTACCAACGGGACATTAAAAACTAATAATATCTTACGTGTCACCGAGTCATGGCTGAAAGAGAACAGTTGGCTGAGTTTTCCATGCATCGGCAGGACAGAACCACCTCCGGTAAGATGAGGGGTGGTGGTCTGTGTCAACTTGTCAACAAAAGTTGGTGCGTGATCTCTAATATTAAGGAAGTCTCGAGGTTTTGCTCGCCTGAAGAAGAGTACCACATAAGCTGTAGACCACACTATTTATCAAGAGAGTTTATCTATATTTTTCGTAGCAGTCTATTTACCCCCAAACAGATGCAGGCACTAAGTACTGTATAAGGCCATAAGCAAACGAGAATGCTCACCCAGAAGCGGCGGTCCTATTGGCTGGGGGCTTTAATGCAGGAAAACTTCAAATCAGTTTTCTACCAGCATGTTATATGTACAACCAGAAAGAAATACTCCACACACAGACACTTACAAATCTCTCCCTCACCCTCCATTTAGCAAATCTGACCCTAATTCTATCCTCCTGATTACAACAAAAAAAACTCAAGCAGGAAGTACCAGTGACTCGCTCAATACGGAAGTGGTCTGATGACGATAATGACAAGCTACAGCCTTAATAGCACAGACTAGAATATGTTCCGGGATTCATTTGATGGCATTGAGGAGTATACCACATCAGTCACCAGCTTCATCATAAAGTGCATCAACGATGTCGTCCACATGTACATATCCCATCCAGAAGCCATGGATTACAAGCAACATCTGCACTGAGCTAAAGTTTAGAGCGGGACACTAATCTGTGTTTCAAGCAGACCACCATAGTCCCTGTGCCCAAGAACGCCAAGGTAACCGACCTAAATGACTACCGCCCCATAGCACTCACGTCTGTGGCCATGAACGGCTGGCTATGGCTCACAACATCATCCCAGAAACACTAGACTCACTACAATTCACATACCGCCCCAACAGATCCACAGATGACGCAATCTCTATTGCACTCCACACTGCCCTTTCACACCTAGACAAAAGGAACACCTGCGAGAGAATGCTGTTTACTCTATGTAAACTGGAAATCATATATCCTGAGGCTGCATTTATTGTAGCTTGGGATTTTAACAAAGCTCATCTGAAAACAAGGCTTCCGAACTTCTATCAGCATATCAAATACACGACACAAGCTGGTAGCATTCTGGATCATTGCTACTCTAACTTCCATGATGCATACAAAGCCCTCCCCCACCCTACCTTTAGCAAATTTGACCATGACTCCATTTTTTTGCTCCCATCCTACAGGCAGAAACCATCAGGAAACGCCCATGCTCAGGTCTATCCAACGCTGATCTGACCAATCGGATTCCATGCTTTAAGATTGCTTCGATCACGTGAACTGGGATACGTTCCAGGTAGCCTAAGACAACAACATTGACATATACGCCGACTCGGTGAGCAAATGTATTAGCAAGTGCATCCGAGTACCCTAAGTGACTATTTAAACCTTCCCAAACCAGAAACAATGAATGGATGGCAGCATTCGAGTAAAACTGAAAGCGCGAACCACCGGCTTTTAATCGTGCCAAGGCGACTGGAAACATGACCAAATACAAACAGTGCAGTTATTCCCTCCGCAAGGCAATAAAAACATGCAAAGCGTCAGTATAGAGACAAAGTAGAGTGGCAATTCAACTGCTCAAACACGAGACATATGTTGCAGGGTCTACAGTCAATCACGGATTACAAAAAGAAAACCAGCCCCGTTGCGGACATCGACGTCTTGCTTCCAGACAAATTAAAACAACCTCTTTTGTCACTTTGAAGACAATACAGTGCCAATGACACGGCCCACTACCAAAGCCTGTGGGCTCTCCTTCTATGTGGCTAACGTGAGAAAAACATTTAAACATGTTAACCCTCGCAAGGCTGCCGGTCCAGATGGGATCCCTAGCCGCGTCCTCAGACCATGCACAGAGCAGCTGGCTGGTGTGTTCACGGACGTATTCGGGGCGGCAGGGTAGCCTAGTGGTTAGAGCGTTGGACTTGTAACCGAAAGGTTGCAAGTTCAAATCCCTGAGCTGACGACGTACAAATCTTAACCCACTGTTCCTAGGCTGTCATTGAAAATAAGAATTTGTTCTTAACTGACTTGCCTAGTTGAAAAAATGTAATAAAATCCCTATCACAGTTTGCTGTCCCAACATGCTTCATGATGGCCACCATTTTTCCTGTTCCCAAGAAACATTTTAGTTATATTTACCTTTTTTACTACTGTTTTATGCAACCTTTTCTGCATCAAGCTCTTATATTATTATGTGTCAGGGAAAGCTCATTGGATTCCCAGTTGTGCAGTTGGCTCTTGCTTGGGCCTCAGCCTGACCCAAGGACAGCCAGAGAACTGTTGTGATGTGGCCTTCACACTCACGACCAGAGGAGTTTTGGGCTTTGGCGTGTTTCTCCCTAATACAAACTGTAATTTCTGGGGCAGCAGCACTGAGCACAGCTCTGTTCCTGTACAAATACAACAGAATGATCTTATGAAAAGCGAAAAGATCTGTTCGGCGGGAGCATTTAAAAAAATTACATACACCCTGAAACATGCATCCTATATCCCAGATGAATGACACGTGAAAAAAAAAAATCATAGTTTATTGTTGCCACGGCCATTCCTTTCCCCTCTTCGCCATAGTGTTTTTTGGTGTCAAACGGCAAAACCAAGCATGCGTTTCTCAGACGAGAAATCAAATCTCTTGTTTTTCAGGTCAGTGATTCTTCGGGGGGGGTGAAGACAAAGCATGGTGTGCACTGTTAATGGAGCCTACCGGGCTGCGAGAACAGGAGTTGAGTATATGAAGGTGGTGGGTTGCATTAAAGTCCCTATAGTGCTTGAGGGGACTGCATTGTGGGGGGGGGGGGGGGGGGGCTGTGTAGGGCTGTGGCCCAGTAGTGCAGCTGGCCTGAAGACACTGAGGAGGGTATTGTGAGTGACAGATACTCACTGAGCCCAAGGGCACTTCTCATGCAGAAAGGGATGACATCTCAGGAACTGAACACAGGCGTAGGCTAGGGCTGGAACAATGACAGAGAAGACAGGGCTGAAACCCAGAGGAATCCCAGAAATGAATTTGATGGAAGGAGAAGTGTAGATTATCTATTTGAATATGTGAAATGAAAAAGAGATTTACATAACCATTTCACTTGCACAGGCTGAAACAGTCTAATGCAAGAGACATGCAACAATTCAGAATTGCCTCTTGCAGGGTTCATACACATTTTGTCGGATGGAATTTCATGACTTAAAACCCAATTTCCATTACCAACAATTGGCAGCGTCTATGCAATCAACAACAAAAAAATTGCCGTAATGTGGTACCAACACTGGGAGGCGGCTCTCTGATCCCATGTACCATCTCCTGTTGTTGAGCAAGGCACTTAAACCCCCCAACAAGTAGTAAACCTGTTTGGCAACTATATAAAACACATGTGGCCAACCCTCAGACTGGAGAACTACTGGGTGTGCAGACTTTTCAACAAGGCTGCTCAAACACATCAGAGCTGGTTTATCAAGGCCCAGTTGAGCAGCTAATTTCTAAAATGTGGTTTGTTAAGAGGGGGACTGGAATAAAAGCCTGCACCCCCATTAGCTCTCCTACCTAGAGGATGGTTGACCTTGATAAAAACCATTGCAACATTAAAACCTAATACTTTTTAGGCCTTTTAAAATAATTTGCTCATTCAACATATCAAAGACCAAATGGCTATGGTAGGCAACAAATATTTTGACTGAGTTTGACGCAAGCCCACAAATGTTCAGGAAATGTAACTTTTCTAGTTTACTCATAATAATCCTAGCTACCTTAGAAGTGTTTACTTTGCAGACTGACTAGAATCTATTAAATCGCAATGTCCCATACATTGGATGCCCAAATCAACTGGAAGTACAGCGCATTTGGAAAGTATACAGACCCATTAACTTTTTCCACTTTGTTATGTTACAGCCTTATTCTAAAATTGATTACATTGCTATTTTTCCCTCATCAATCTACACACAATACCGATAATGACAAAGCAAAAACAGGATTTTAGACATTTTTGTAAATGTATTAAAAAAATGAAATATTTACATAAGTATTTCTTCCATTCTTCTCTGCAGATCCTCTCAAGCTGTTAGGTTGGATGGGGGAGCATCACTGCAGCTATTTTCAAGTCTCTCCAGAGATGTTTGATTGGGTTCAAGTCCGGCCTCTGGCTGGGCCACTCAAGGACATTCAAAGACTTGTCCCGAAGCCCCTCCTGCATTGTCTTGGCTGTGTGCTTAGTGTTGTTGCCCTATTGGAATGTGAACCTGTGCCATAGTCTTGAGGTCCTGAGAGCTCTGGAGCAGGTTTCCATCAAGGATCTCTCTATACTTTGCTCCGTTCATCTTTGCCTCGATCCTGATTAAACTCCCAGTCCCTGCCGCTTAAAAACATCCCCACAGCATGATGCTGCCACCACCATGCTTCACCGTTGGGATGGTGCCAGGTTTCCTCCAGATGCATTCAGGCCAAAGAATTCAATCTTGGTTTCATCAGACCAGAGAATCTTGTTCCTCGTGGTCTGAGAGTCTTTCTTTAAGTACCTTTTGGCAAACTCCAAGCGGACTGGTCATGTGCATTTTACGGAGAATTGGCTGCCATCTGGCCACTACCATAAAGGCCTGATTGGTGGAGTGCTACAGATATGGTTGTCCTTCTGGAAGGTTCTCCAATCTCCACAGAGGAACTCTGGAGCTCTGTCAGAGTGACCATCGGGTTCTTGGTCACCTCCCTGACCGAGGCCTTTCTCCCCCGATTGCTGTTTGGCCGTGCGGCCAGCTCTAGAAAGAGTCATGGTGTTTCCAATATTCTTCCATTTAAGAATGATGGAGGCCACTGTTTTGGGTGACCTTCAATAATGCAGACAATTTGTGGTACCCTTCCCCATATCTGTGCCTCGACACAATCCTGTCTCAGAGCTCTACGGACAATTCCTTCGATCTCATGGCTTGTTTTTTTTTCTCTGACATGCACTGTCAACTGTTGGACCTTATATAGACAGATGTGCGCCTTTCCAAATAATGTCCAACTAAATGAGTTTACCACAGGTTAAGTTGTATTAACATCTCAAGGATGATCAGGATGCACCTGAGCTCCATTTCGAGTCTCATAGCAAAAGGGTCAGAATACTTCGGTAAATAAAGTATCTGTTTTGTATTTTGCAAAAAAATCTAAAAACCTCTTTTCACTTTTATTATTGGTATTGTGTGTAGATTGTTGAGTTTTTTTTATGTTTATCCATTTAAGAATAAGGCTGTAACGTATTTTAAAAAAGGGGGAAAGGGGAAGGGGTCTGAATACTTTCCGAATGCACTGTATCTACAAAATAAGTTTAGAAATCGCATCACCTAATCCAAAAGAAAGGCTACATCTAATCTTTATTCCTAAAATGTATGTTCACAATTCACAAATTACTTTGAATCAACGCGATTGAAACCAAAAAACTATTGTTTAAATGAATCATTCAAAAAAAGTAAATCAACTTTGTATAACCGAAAGACGGTTGAAATACATCTCTATCATATGTTATAGGCTAGGCCTACCTGCTGCTGCAATGTCCGACTGTCTCCCTTTCCTTGAGCAAAGGCCGCTCGTCTCGCACTACAGATGTGCCAGTGTCATTCCGATCCTGGCTGATATTTAGATTTTTATCTGATTGATAAAATATTTACAAACTGTGCCTAAATAAACTACATTGACAGAAATTATTAAATACATTTCCATGTGTTTCTCAAAACTTTTCCAGACCTAGAAAACACCATTTTAAAAATTCCATAACTTTACCAACACTGCTCTTGGCGCAATTGAGTACAGTAACCATTTCAATTGATACACCACCAAAATTCCATCTTCATGGAATTATCTTAAAACCTAATCTAGCAAGTAGTCTATTGACCAGGGAAGTAGGCAATTTGAGAACGGTTTATTTATTTAGCATTTTAGGATTAGCATTTTTGGAGACCAATCAATAGGCGCTTAGCTCTGTCACCCTCCAAACCAATTTGCGGCAATGTGATAGCCGAAATGGGACAAATTAATACAGCCTGCCAAAGTGAATCATGAATAATGTCTTGTTACCATAGTAACAACAAAATGATAAATGAGTTCAAAGAGCAGCAAAGTCAAGCCAGTATCTGGGAGCATCACATTAGGAGGGTCTAAATCAGACAAACAGAATATGGGCACGGAAGAGCATCACAAGTAGAATGAACTCAAATCCAAGCGTGTTTCCATGGCAGCTCATTCACCCCCCCCCCCCCGGTTTACATTTGTACAGCATTGTCTGTGGGTAACCACGCGTGGGTGTCTAATTAATTCTAATCCGACTCTACACTCCTGATGCTACCTTTGATTGCAAAGACTCACTAAATGCCACTGCAGAGCTAGCTGGAGTGCGGGCCAAATATGACATAAAAATGGAGCTGAAGCACCTTGAGAAAGACAAAGGTCCCTCATCGAAGATTTAATTATATCCTTCAGAAAGACTGAACTGTTGTTCATTGCGGGCCTGAAGAAGAGGAAGAGAATGCATTAGTGGGATCCAGGTGAGACTTGACAGAGGCACAGCCTCTGAAGAGAGCGATTTTACTCCTTGGGACAGTCTTTTCTGTACCAACTGTGGCTTGAGCTGCAGAATACGTTTTTCATGTTTCATACAATCATACAGGCTCTTTAGAGAAACAAACAAAAAAATCAGTATAGTGCATCCCTGAAATAATAAAAAGAGTAATTATCAAATATTGTTCTCATAGTACATTTGAGATATAAATAGGCCTAGTGAGCAAATAATTGAAATATTGATAATGATGTCAATTTAAGTTTTGTGAATCGTGAAATACCTGACAATCACAGAAGAAAGATGAAAAATCTATCTTCATTCTGGCAAAACAATCATTTCTTTCCACAGACATCGGTGACTTCCAATCTCAGAGACAGGCCAACACTATTTTTCGAGACTTCCAATTTGAACCTCCATCCAACTTTTGTCATTGGTTTTGATTGATCCCGACAGAGGAACTCTAACTGTAATGTGAATTGGCAGCACTACAGTGTAAGTGCCTTTCTGAGGAGCAGACTCCAAATAGCTTTCAATCTTTTTTTTAAAGCCATGGTTCAACAGCAGCACACCTTTGAAAGATCACACAGGGAGAGTAAAAGGTTGTGAAAAATCTACTCCCAACAAAGTGCCACACAGACTGGGAACTGAGTTATTTGCAATTTAGCAATAATCTGAAGACCGACAACGAGGAAGAGTGTGTGTGAATGCGTGCAGACTACATGTAATGTTAAAGTGAAGAGGGTACGACACTTAACCATATCAAGGAGTTAGGCTACCAGGAAACCACACAAACCAAAACATCCTTGATGTTCGGAGAAAACGCTTGTTTAAAATGACATTCAGCCAAGTACATTTTTTATTTAAAAAAATAATAATAATAAGGGCACAAAAGTTAAAAATTTAAACGTGAATTCTTGAAGAGCACAAAAGGCATGATTTGTCTGCTGTGGCAACCCAGACACCTGAGTATTAGCTTCGACGAAGTCAACGGCAACTTGCCGGATAACGTTTCTTATACTGTACACGTCCTACCAAAAACATTCACTGTGAGCCTCAAAAAATGACTTGAAAATACACAAGAGCAGAGAACAGCCCTCTCTCCTCCCAATAAATCCCTTTTCCTGCAGTACAACCCAACCCAGTGTCGTCTTGTCTAGCGTCACGTGCAATTCTGAGTCACTGTCAGATATGAGTGTCACCATCAGAAAGCAGAGTGAAATGTGCCCTGATTTATACCCCCATAACCAGCCGCGGCACAATTCCTTGGGATTCAATCAGCATTAGAATCATCATTGAGGGGAGATCGGCCCATTAATAACGCAGACGTCGAGCCCCCCCCTGGGATTTTAGCTGGCTATTAATAGCACCGGCCACCCGGTCTATCAATATCATTACATGCAATAAGGAAGGGAGCCCACTCAAAGAATTACAATGATTGAGTGAACGCTCACCAAGATATTCTGTCACATAACCTTCCTTACGTAAGCTAGTGTTGTGGTATATTTAGGAGCTCATCTGGACTGCTGCTATTTTCTGCCTCCGTGGGAGGCAAGGCGGCTGGGGGCACACACACACACACACACACACACACACACACACACACACACACACACACACACACACACACACACACACACACACACACACACACACACACACACACACACACACACACACACACAGAGAGAGACAGAGAGAGCGGAAGAGAGAGAGAACTGAGGCTTTGGGTTAAAGACGCAAGGCGAGGGTAAATTTATACCGGCAGGCAAGAGACGACGTCAGCCCAGCATAAATACATGTCAAAGGAGAAGCCTGTTGCGTTTCATTCGGCATTAAAAAAAAAAAAAAATAAAAAAATAATAATAATAATAGTGCCCCATGCGCAAGCGGTAACCTTTAGTTTATGGATCCATTTTCCCGCTCTCTTCAATCCCTCTATTTCAGGCAAATGATCACGGAGTGCATTGTATTTTAAGACCCTCTCCTGAAAGGAATTAGTATTGTTTTATACACCAAAGTGAGGGGCTGTCCCCTACTTATCCTCCTCACAAGTCCTCATGCAAAAAAAATATATTAGTCCCTTGGAATTAGCTCTACGGTAGTAAAAATCATGGCTGCTCCAAAATAGATTTTGTGCCATGATCTACCAGCCGTTGGATAAGAGACTAGGCAAAGACCAGTCAAGGTGGAATGAATTGGGGCTGTGGGTAAGCCTGGTTAGGGGTTATGTGGGTGTATCTGTCAGACAGACTACACAGAATGATGCTTCACATTAGTTGTGGCATTTTAGTGCCAGGACAACAGTGGGGCTGATAGGATTAGCCTCTCTGTCTGACACATGGTCTCCACACGCCCCACACTGGGTGATAGAACCGTGGTCTGTGTAGTAAAAGGAGGTCACACACAATGACTGTGCTACTGCCTAGTAGCACACATATTAAAAAGGTCAGGATGCCAGAGATCCACTACTGTACATCTCTGAAGGCTGAAGAAATAAACGTGAAACTATATCACTGCTGTTCCGCCACATACTAGACACATGTTGTACTTGTGCAGCGAGCGATTCAAAATGCTATATTTACCTAAAGCTAATAGTCAACTTAATTGTATTTCAAGTCGTGTTCAGGCAGTCCTACATTTGAGTTTGACCCTCTTCTAAAGTCCCAGATTTTGAAAGCGCCATACAGCTTGTTGTCAGACACTCAAATCCGAGTGTCCCAATGTCCCTTCCCTATCCCCTTGTCAAACCAGATCCCCCCCAAAAATGTATTTAAACCACGAGGACAGTTAAATTGTGCCAGAGTCAACAGCACTGCCATTTTACTGTGGGAAAACTCCTGCCATCACCCATACTTGGCATCAAAACCAGCATACCTCCAAGAGAAACATAAGAGAATTAGCTAAAGGCACAACTCGGCTCGCTGTGGGATCAGACCATCCACATTCAAGTTGAACTGAACTGATCTGGCAAAACTCAAGTTGAATTCAAATGATCCGGTTAATTCAAGATGCACCGAAACAATCTGGCATATTCTAGTTCAACTGATATTGTTGGGCAAATTCAAGTTCAACTGAAATAACTTTGACAATGAGGTGCTTCTGATGTTTCAATGCTGTTTCTATGTCAATCATGTCATGGTGAAGCCAATGACATTTCCAAATTGTGTGGACCATGAAGTTTTTCCAATTCTAAAACGGAAGGCTCTTTATGGAGCTAATTTACTGGCCTGTTGTGACAGTCCTTCAGTTTCTCCAGGGGAACGAGGGACAACTGCAAGGTGGCACCTACTGGAATAGGTATGAGAGAGACTCCCTGCAGGGCACGTTGATGCAAATCATTACTACACTTTCACGACCCCAAGTTGAAGAGCATGTTTTTCACACCAATGTCTTTAAGGATTGTCTCTGCACTCGAAATGACAATTTGCATGATGGTTATACAGTACACGTATTTTCCTAACTCTTGTGTTCATTTCTGCAACACTTACATTTTAATTACAGCCAACATGCGACCATTTTGAAGGCAACTTCTCAACCTTTACACTTCAGACAACAGAACTGAAGTACATTCAAATACATGTGAGAATCACTAATCGTGTGCGAGTGCGTGTCTTTAAGCATGTGATTCACTGAGCACAGCGTGTGAGTGTGGTGTTAGTATCAGTGAACATTGTGCGTCAGATTATGTCGATAAATAGGTGTGTGCTTGCGTGTGTCTCAGTGTGCTTGCGTGTGTCTCAGTGTGCTTGCGTGTGTCTCAGTGTGCTTGCGTGTGTCTCAGTGTGCTTGCGTGTGTCTCAGTGCACACGCATGCCTTTCTCGCCTTACCTTGGTGATGAGGATGCGGTATTTATCAAGCAGGTCCTGGTCACTTTGGCAGCCCGAGAGGAGCTGCCAGACCTCAGCCCTGAGGGCCTCAGGGACCCCAGGCTTCACCAGCACCGTCAGGCCCTTAGGCCGCACAGACAGGTTCCCATGCCTGACACACACACCACAGAGGTAGTTAAGAATCTGATATATATGAAGACATTGAGCAGCAAAATTCTTATCAGGGTAAAAGGCTATCTACAGTACAGGCATGGGCGGGGATTTCCATTATCAATGTTGCGTTCCTGGGTCTGTTTTTATGAGGACTGAAATGGAGGCCCCTTGAAATAATGTTATTAACGTGACCACACATAATGCAAACCAATTCACATGATCGGAAAATGTATACAGTGAACGCGTTTCATTCAAGTAATCAAACAGTTCTCTACAGCTTTCGGTTAGGACTTGCATATAGTCTCTTGTGAGATACACCTACGGTTAGTTACAAAGCATAGGGAGAAGATGATGTGTATATGACAGTCGCATAAAGAGTGTTGTACATCAACGACGGATGAATCTCAGTGGAAGGAGCATCCATATGGTACATACATTATGACTTATATCATCACGCATAGGAAGGCTTTATGAATGTTTATGAACGCTACATCTCTACTGTGGAAAAAGTGTGCCCATGCATGCAATCCTTCATCATCATCATCATCATCATCCCTCAACTCAATGATTCCATACATTTTCAGTAAACTGCCCAATTGTGGTCATCATGACTGCCACACTCCCTGTGAGTCTTACCATCTGTTGAGGATTCCACCCCAGGACTCCAGAATCTTCTCAGGGCAGTCTTTGGACACATCACCGGTCCCACTGGAGATCTCGCTGTCACTATCTGCCGAAGACACAAGGACCGGAGTTTAATATCAGAGGCCAGTTTGTCATCTCTGGCTCGTCAGGAACAACCAGTCTTGTATTATGAGAGGTTTGCGATTTGTGAACAATATTGAATGCCTATGCTATTATTAGGGTTGGAATTACAGCAGGGCTAGGGGATTGTGGGGCCACTGTATAACAACTAGAAATATCAAAATGAGCCCCAATCAAAACCGTCAAAAGATATGTGGGGCACCCCTTAGAGACTTCGGACATTTCAAAGAGTCAATGTATCATTTGAACACTGCTATTATCTTTAAAAACTAACAGTTAGATGTATCCATTTCTAATTTGAAATCCAAATTGAAATGGAAGCCATCAAACATTAGTACAGTGTTAAGCAAGCCAGAGCTGCAGTCCCCTGGGCTGCTGTAAACTGGGCTGCCTAATGCTCTCCTCTCATGATGGAGCTCTGATTCCCAATAACAGCTGAGAGAAGTACCCTTATACGCGTTTTAAAACACACACACGTTCGTCTGTCTCACACACTCGAGCGCGATGAGGTCTGAAGCGGACCTGGCTGTCTCACACATTGAGTGGCTGTGGAGCAGACAGCTCCATGCGGGCAGGGTGATTGGCTACAAAGGAAAAAATATAATGCGGTGCCTTTCCGAAAGTATTCACGCCCTTAACTTTATCCACATTTTGTTGTGTTACAAAGTAGGATTAAAATGGATTTAATTGGAATTTTCTTGTCAACGAGCTACACAGAATACTCTGTCAAATTGGAAAGAGGAATAAAAAAATTGCATTATTATTGGAAAATGAAACCCTGATATATCTTGATTAGATAAGTATTCAATAAACGCTATGAATAACCTTTGGCACAAATACAGCTGTGATTCTTTCCAGGTAAGTCGAAGCGCTTTGCACACCTGGATTGCTCGTTATTATTCAAAATCTGTCAAATTGGTCAACGCTAGACATCCATTTTCAAGTGTTGCCATTGATTTTCAAGCAGATTTAAGTCAAACCTGTAACTAGGTCAGGATCATTCAATGTCTTCTTGGTAAGCGACTCCAGTGTATATTTGGCCTTGAGCTTTAGGTTATTGTCCTGGTGAAAGGTGGATTTGTCTTCCGCCACGGGCCTCCTGAGTGGCGCAGCGGTCTAAGGCACTGCATCGCAGTGCTAGCTGTGCCAATAGAGATTCTGGGTTTGAGTAGAGGCTGTGTCGCAGGAGGATGGGAGACACATGGGGCGGTGCACATTTGGCCCAGCATCGTCCAGGTTAGGGGAGGGTTTGGCCGGCAGGGATGTCCTTGTCCCATCAGTGCGGCTTGGTTGGGTTGTGTTTCAGAGGACGCACGGCTCGTGACCTTCGCCTCTCCCGCGTCTGTACGGGAGTTGAAGCGATGAGACAAGACTAACTACCAATTGGATACCACGAAATTGGGGAGAGAAAAAAAATGTAAAGGATTTGTCTTCCAGTGTCTGTTGGAAAGACAACCTGATTTTCCTCTAGGACTTTGCCTGTGCATAGCTCTATTCCATTTCTTTTGATCAAAAAAACCTCCCTAGTCTTTGCCGATGACAAGCATACCCATAACACGATGCTGCTACAGTATCACCATGCTTGAAAATATGAAGTGTGGTACTCAGTGATGTGTTGGATTTGCCCCAAAAATAATGCTTTGTATTCAGGACAAAAAGTGTATTTATTTGCCACATTTTTTGCAGTATTACTTTATCGCCTTATTGCAAAACATGTTTTTGAATATTTGTATTATGTAAAGGCTTTCTCTTTTACACTCAGTCTTTTTTTAGTATTGTGGAGTAACTACAATGTTTATTCCTCCTGTTATCACCTATCACAGCCATTAAACTCTGTCATTTAAATTTTATATAATTCCAAAGTAGTTATTGTCTATGGGCTCCCAAGTGGCACAACAGTCTAAGGCAGCTCACAATTGGCGCAGTATCATCCGGGTTTGTTCTTAACTGACTTGCATAGTTAAAGAAAATATATATATTTTTATGTTTCATATTAGTTCAGTTTCTAAATTTCATTGTAAATTTGGAGAGGCTACTGAACTCTCATGACCATTGTTTATTTGTGGTTCTCACCTCTACCTTCATCTCCAAAGTGTTACTGTTTGCATTGTGTGTGTGCTTCACGCATTCTATGTGAGACACTGTACAGGTAAAGTAAGAACACCAAGCCTAAACTTTAAGGTAATGTTGTTTTGTAAAAGTAGTGTAACTGTAATTCGGTGTGACTTCCCCTTACTTTGCAGTGGGTACATGCTTTGTGGACAATCCCATGCTGTTCATAGATTTTTTAATATAAATATATTTATATAAATATAGATATATAAATATATATTTATTTTATTTATTTATTTCACCTTTATTTAACCAGGTAGGCAAGTTGAGAACAAGTTCTCATTTACAATTGCGACCTGGCCAAGATAAAGCAAAGCAATACGACAGATACAACGACACAGAGTTACACATGGAGTAAAACAAACATACAGTCAATAATACAGTATAAACAAGTCTATATACAATGTGAGCAAATGAGGTGAGAAGGGAGGTAAAGGCAAAAAAAGCCATGGTGGCAAAGTAAATACAATATAGCAAGTAAAACACTGGAATGGTAGTTTTGCAATGGAAGAATGTGCAAAGTAGACATAAAAATAATGGGGTGCAAAGGAGCAAAATAAATAAATAAATTAAATACAGTTGGGAAAGAGGTAGTTGTTTGGGCTAAATTATAGGTGGGCTATGTACAGGTGCAGTAATCTGTAAGATGCTCTGACAGTTGGTGCTTAAAGCTAGTGAGCTTGCGAAAGTATTCGGCCCCCTTGAACTTTGCGACCTTTTGCCACATTTCAGGCTTCAAACATATATAAAACTGTATTTTTTTGTGAAGAATCAACAACAAGTGGGGCACAATCATGAAGTGGAACGACATTTATTGGATATTTCAAACTTTTTTAACAAATAAAAAACTGAAAAATTGGGCGTGCAAAATTATTCAGCCCCTTTACTTTCCGTGCAGCAAACTCTCTCCAGAAGTTCAGTGAGGATCTCTGAATGATCCAATGTTGACCTAAATGACTAATGATGATAAATACAATCCACCTGTGTGTAATCAAGTCTCCGTATAAATGCACCTGCACTGTGATAGTCTCAGAGGTCCGTTAAAAGCTCAGAGAGCATCATGAAGAACAAGGAACACACCAGGCAGGTCCGAGATACTGTTGTGAAGAAGTATAAAGCCGGATTTGGATACAAAAATATTTCCCAAGCTTTAAACATCCCAAGGAGCACTGTGCAAGCGATAATATTGAAATGGAAGGAGTATCAGACCACTGCAAATCTACCAAGACCTGGCCGTCCCTCTAAACTTTCAGCTCATACAAGGAGAAGACTGATCAGAGATGCAGCCAAGAGGCCCATGAACACTCTGGATGAACTGCAGAGATCTACAGCTGAGGTGGGAGACTCTGTCCATAGGACAACAAACAGTCGTATATTGCACAAATCTGGCCTTTACGGAAGAGTGGCAAGAAGATATCCATAAAAAGTGTTGTTTAAAGTTTGCCACAAGCCACCTAGGAGACACACCAAACATGTGGAAGAAGGTGCTCTGGTCAGATGAAACCAAAATTGAACTTTTTGGCAACAATACAAAACGTTATGTTTGGTGTAAAAGTAACACAGCTCATCACCCTGAACACATCATCCCCACTGTCAAACATGGTGGTGGCAGCATCATGGTTTGGGCCTGCTTTTCTTCAGCAGGGACAGGGAAGATGGTTAAAATTGATGGGAAGATGAATGGAGCCAAATACAGGACCATTCTGGAAGAAACCTGATGGAGTCTGCAAAAGACCTGAGACTGGAACGGAGATTTGTCTTCCAACAAGACAATGATCCAAAACATAAAGCAAAATCTACAATGGAATGGTTCAAAAATAAACATAAACATCCAATTGAGAATCTGTGGAAAGAACTGAAAACTGCTGTTCACAAATGCTCTTCATCCAACCTCACTGAGCTCGAGCTGTTTTGCAAGGAGGAATGGGAAAAAATGTCAGTCTCTCGATGTGCAAAACTGATAGAGACATACCCCAAGCGACTTACAGCTGTAATCACAGCAAAAGGTGGCGCTACAAAGTATTAACTTAAGGGGGCTGAATAATTTTGCACGCCCAATTTTTCAGTTTTTGATTTGTTAAAAAAGTTTGAAATATCCAATAAATGTCGTTCCACTTCATGATTGTGTCCCACTTGTTGTTGATTCTTCACAAAAAAATAGTTTTATATATGTTTGAAGCCTGAAATGTGGCAAAAGGTTGCAAAGTTCAAGGGGGCCGAATACCTTCGCAAGGCACTGTATATAAATATATATAAATAAAAATATATATATAAAAAAACGAAATATATATATAAATACATACATATATATAAATACATACATATATATAAATACATACATATATATACACACACATACATATACACACACACACATATACACATATACACACACACACACACATATACACACACACACATATACACACACACATTGTCACACCTTGGTCATTGTATTTTGTGTTTTTGTTATATGTTTGGGTAGGCCAGGGTGTGACATGGGTTTATATGTTGTTTTTCGTATTGGGGTTTGTAGAATTTGGGATCGCGGCTAATTAGGGGTGTTGTATAGGCTTGGCTGCCTGAGGCGATTCTCAATTGGAGTCAGGTGCTTATCGTTGTCTCTGATTGGGAACCGTATTTAGGCAGCCTGAGTTCCTTTGTATTTTGTGGGTGTTTGTTCCTATCTCAGTGTTGTAGTCACCAGATAGGCTGTAATTAGTTTCACGTTCCATTCTGTTGTTTTTGTATTTCAGTTATTTCATGTACCGCTATTCTGTTAATTAAAGTCATGAGTAACCTACACGCTGCATTTCGGTCAGACTTTCTTCATTCAACAGACGAACGCCGTTACACACACACACACACACACACACACACACACACACACACACACACACACACACACACACACACACACACACACACACACACACACACACACAGTGGGGCAAAAAAGTATTTAGTCAGCCACCAATTGTGCAAGTTCTCCCACTTAAACAGATGAGAGAGGCCTGTAATTTTCATCATAGGTACACTTCAACTATGAAAGACAAAATGAGAAAAAAAATCCAGGAAATCACATTGTAGGATTTTTAATGGATTTATTTGCAAATTACGTATGGACCTCCCCACAACGCCTGGGCATGCTCCGATGAGGTGGCGGATGGTCTCCTGAGGGAACTCCTCCCAGACCTAGACTAAAGCATCCGCCAACTCCTGGACAGTCTGTGGTGCAATGTGGCGTTGGTGGCTGGAGCGAGACATGATGTCCCAGATGTGCTCAATTGGATTCAGGTCTGGGGAACGGGCGGGCCAGTCCATAGCATCAATGCCTTCCTCTTGCAGGAACTGCTGACACACTCCAGCCACATGAGGTCTAGCATTGTCTTGCATTAGGAGGAACCCATGGCCAACCGCACCAGCATATGGTCTCACAAGGGGTCTGAGGATCTCATCTTGGTACCTAATGGCAGTCAGGCTACCTCTGGCGAGCACATGGAGGGCTGTGCGGGCCCCCAAAGAAATGCCACCCTACACCATGACTGACCCACCGCCAAACCGCTCATGCTGGAGGATGTTGCAGGCAGCAGAACGTTCTCCACGGCTGTTACATGTGCTCAGTGTGAACCTGCTTTCATCTGTGAAGAGCACAGGGCACCAGTGGCGAATTTGCCAATCTTGGTGTTCTCTGGCAAATGCCAAACGTCCTGCACGGTGTTGGGGTGTAAGCACAACCCCCACCTGTGGACGTCGGACCCTCATACCACCCTCATGGTGTCTGTTTCTGACCGTTTGAGCAGACACATGCACATTTGTGGCCTGCTAGAGGTCATTTTGCAGGGCTCTGGCAGTGCTCCTCCTGCTCCTCCTTGCACAAAGGCGGAGGTAGCGGTCCTACTGCTGGGTTGTTGCTCTCCTGCGGCCTCCTCCACATCTCCTGATGTACTGGTCTGTCTCCTGGTAGCGCCTCCATGCTCTGAACACTACGCTGACAGACACAGCAAACCTTCTTGCCACAGCTCGCATTGATGTGCCATCCTGGATGAGCTGCACTACCTGAGCCACCTGTGTGGGTTGTAGACTCCGTCTCATGCTACCACTAGAGTGAAAGCACCGCCAGCATTCAAGTGACCAAAACATCAGCCAGGAAGCATAGGAACTGAGAAGTGGTCTGTGGTCACCACCTGCAGAACCACTCCTTTATTGGGGGTGTCTTGCTAATTGCATATAATTTCCACCTGTTGTCTATTCCATTTGCACAACAGCATGAGAAATGTATTGTCAATCAGTGTTGCTTCCCAAGTGGACAGTTTGATTGACTTGGAGTTACATTGTGTTGTTTAAGTGTTCCCTTTATTTTTTGAGCAGTGTGTGCACACACACACACACACACACACTTGCTTTTATATGGTTTTTGTAAACAGGGGACCAGTACATTGGATATGCTAAACTTCCAAGCACTTTGGAAAGGTTGAAAAAAAAACAGATATCCCCTGTATGTCCCCAGACACCACCAAAGTTTGCGAGAGGTTGGTGTTGTATAAATGTAGTTTTTATAGTGAACAATAACTGTTAGACACATCAAGTGTGCAAAAACAGTGCAATTACTACATTCGGACACTTTGGAGAGGGTGAAACGACATTTGAATGTACCCTGGATACCCCAAAACACCACCACAATGTATGGTAGAAATTGTGTTTAGGGATTGAAAATAAGTTAGAGCACTGGATAACCTAATTTACAGACATGTACCACTTTGGAGAGGTTTAGGGACACGTGGCAACATCCCGTGACCACACCTGACACCACTTACTAAAACATCTGCCCATTTCTTGTTGTTAGGTCTATCAATCCCATTTTCTTTCCTGGTACAGTTCACGTTGTGGAAGCGATCTGATGTGTTTCCAGCTCTAGTCATCAATAATTCACTTATATCTGGTCAATGAAAGATGACTTTCAAAATAAAAGGTTATTTTGTGTGTACTTGATCTTTTGTTTTGTGACCTATGTAACTCATATCTTCTGATAATTTCCTCAATCTCTCAAATGTCTTTTTTCCAAATATAACAAGGTTATGCATGTCAGAATCATGTAATTACACATGAATAGCAGTTACTTTTGGGTAGAAGTTGTTCTCGGAGGATATGTTGGTACCATTCTTTATTCATGGCTGTGTTTAGGCTTAATTGTGAGTGAGCCCACTCCCTTGGCTGAGAAGCAACCCCACACATGAAAGGTCTCAGGATGTTTTACCTGTACCTTTTGCAGAATATCAGCCTGTCCCTGATGTTTCTCCTGGAGAGAAGTGGCATCTTTGCTGCCCTTCTTGACACCAGGCCATCCTCCAAAAGTCTTCGCCTTACTGTGCGTGAAGATGCACTTATACCTGCCTGCTGTCATTCCTGAGCAAGCTCTGTACTGGTGGTGCCCCGATCCCGCAGCTGAATCAACTTTAGGAGACGGTCCTGGCGCTTGCTGCACTTTCTTGGGCGCCCTGAAGCCTTCTTCACAACAATTGAAGTTCTAGATGATCCGATAAATGGATGATTTATTGACTTACTGGCAGCAATATCCTTGTCTATGAAGCCCTTTTTGTGGAAAGCAATGATGACGACATGTGTTTTCTTGCAGGTAACCATGGTTGACAGAGGAAGAACAATGATTCCAAGCACCACCCTCCTTTTGAAGGTTCCAGTCTATTATTCAAACTCAATCAGCATGACAGAGTGATCTCCAGCCTTGTCCTCGTCAACACTCACACCTGTGTTAACGAGAGAATCACTGACATGATGTAAGCTGGTCCTTTTGTGGCAGGGCTGAAATGCACTGGAAAAGTTTTGGGGGGGGATTCAGTTCATTTGCATGGCAAAGAGGGACTTTGCAATGAATTGCTATTCATCTGATCACTCTTCATAACATTCTGGAGTATATGCTAATTGCCGTCATACAAACTGAGGCAGCAGACTTTGTGAAAATTAATATTTGGGTCATTCTCAACTTTTGGCCATGACTGTACATGCAGATGCTTTATCTCTGATCCTACAGACTACACGCAGAGGCTTTATCTCAGATCCTACAGACTACACGCAGAAGCTTTATCTGAGATCCTACAGACTACACGCAGAAGCTTTATCTCAGATCCTACAGACTACACGCAGAGGCTTTATCTCAGATCCTACAGACTACAAGCAGAGGCTTTATCTCAGATCCTACAGACTACAAGCAGAGGCTTTATCTCAGATCCTACAGACTACAAGCAGAGGCTTTATCTCAGATCCTACAGACTACAAGCAGAGGCTTTATCTCAGATCCTACAGACTACAAGCAGAGGCTTTATCTCAGATCCTACAGACTACAAGCAGAGGCTTTATCTCAGATCCTACAGACTACACGCAGAGGCTTTATCTCAGATCCTACAGACTACACGCAGAGGCTTTATCTCAGATCCTACAGACTACACGCAGAGGCTTTATCTCAGATCCTACAGACTACATGCGGTGGCGACAGCGCCTATAGAAAGTCTACAACCCCCCCTGAACTTTTTTCACATTTTGTTGCGCTGCAAAGTGGGATTGAAATATATTTCATTGTAGTTTTCGGTCATTGATCAACAACAATAAAAACAGAATGTGAAAGTGAATGAATGACTAGCCCCCTTATTTTGTCCCCATACATAAAACATCTTTAAAAAGGTCCCCCAGACAGGTATTGAATTTCAAGCACAGATTAAACTACCAAGACCAGTGAAAGCCTTATAAAGGGCAGTGATTGTTAGATGGTTAACAATAACAAATGAGATATTGAAAAAATCTTTAAGCATGGTCAAGTTAATCATTGTGCTGTGGATGATGTATTAAACCCACCCAGACACATCAAAGACGAAGTCCTTCTAAACTGAGCTGCAGGACAGGAAGGGAAACTTGAAAACAGCTACAGAGTTCAATGGCTGTGATGAGCAAAAACTGAGGATGGATCAACAACATTGTAGTGACTCTACAATAATGACCTAAAATATATAGAATAGAAATACGCAATGAGACACTAAAGTAATACTGCAAAGGAACACACTTTTTGGCCTAAATGCAAAGCCCTATGTTTGGGGCAAATCCAACAACAAGTCACTGAATAACTGCCTCCTTATTTTCAAGCATGTTAGCGGCTGCATCAAGGTATGGGCATGTTTAACATCAGCAAAGACCGGGAAGTTTTCAGGATGAAAAACGTGACGGAGCAAAGCACAGACCAATTCACCATTCAGCAGGACAGTAACCTACAACACAAAGCAAAATATACACTGGAGTTGCTTACCAAGAAGACACTGAGTGGCCAAGTTACAGTTTTGACTTCAATCTGATTGATAATCTATGGCAAGACTTAAATTGCTACCTAGCCATGATACCCATCACCTTGACAGAGAAAAGCTCTTAAAGACTTACCCCCCAAAAAACTCACAGCTGTAATTGCTGCCAAAAGGTGTTTCTAACATGTTTTGACTCAGGGGAATGAATACTTAACTAATCAAGGTATATTAGCATTTTATTTTTCATTTGACAGTCTTCTTTTGTAGATTGACAAAAAAGCCCAGAATTAAATACATTTTAATCCCACTTTGCCACAATAACATTTCAGAAATCCAAGGGTGGTGACTTTCTATAGGCACTGTATCTCAGACTACATGCACTAGTCAATATCTCACAAACTATATACAGAATATATTGTCTTCCTCAAAGGCTTGGCTGCAAACAAAGCCTATATCTCAGACAACAGAGGGCCTATATCTTACAAACTACACTGAGTGCACAAAACATGTGGAACACCTTCCTAATATCGAGTTGCACCCCCGTTTCTGCCCTCAGAACAACCTTAGTTCGTCGGGGCATGGACCACAAGGTGTCGAAAGCGTTCCACAGGTACGATGGCCCACGTTGACTCCAATGCTTCCAGCAGTCGTGTGAAGTTGGCTGGACGCCCTTTGGGTGGTGGACCATTCCTGATACACACGGGAAACTGTTGAGCGTGAAAAGCACAGCAGCGTTGCAGTTCTTGACACAAACTGGCACAGACTACCGTATCCCGTTCAAAAGGCACTTCAAAATTGTATCTTGCCCATTCACCCTCACACAATCCATGTCTCAATTGTCTTGAAGATATAAATCATTATTTAACCTATCTCCTCCCCTTCATCTACACTGATTGAAGTGGATTTAACAGGTGACATCAATAAGGGACCATAGCTTTCACCTGGTCAGCAATGTTCCCTATAGACTTTTTCGGCACTGAGAAAATTTCTGGTCTGCTGAGCGCAAACTTGACAATTGTGAATATTCTGTGCAAGTTCCAGCGAGCGTTTACTGTGAACACTGAGTCTATACCCGCTTTAAGTTACAGTTTTAACAGTGGCCAAGTAGGCAACTGTGGCTATTTGATCATAATGCAGGCCTACCAGAGTGGCCTATCATCAAAAACAATGGAGAAAATACATCCCATAACATAACTGTTCTATCATTCAGCCTACAGTAGCAGCCAATGTGTAGTGTTCAATGTAGGCCTACATTCCATGAGAATAAAAAAATAAAAATAAAAACCATGCAGGGCTTGACCTTAACCTGTTTATCTACTTGTCCTTCAGACAAGGAGGTGACTGAAAATGTGTTGTTTGATGCAAGAAACAACTTTACAAAATAAAATGCATTATTACAGAGAATCAGACAAATGATGCTACCCTCTGCCTACTAGCTACTTAGCTTATTCAAGCCCGTCTCCAAACACAACACTGCCCCTTTAAACAAAAAAATATCTTTACCTGACTCTTTTTTAAGCTGTCTCGAAATGTATATGCTATGTACTATTGTAGAAAGCAATTCACTCCCCCATGGCTGGCTACAAATGATCTATAATTGGGCTAATAACTCACTAACTAGCAAAGGATATGAATCAAATGTGCACACGTGGCTACATGCAGCTCTCACGTTAATATCAAAACAAGCGCATCTACTCACGACCGCTCATGCTGTAAACACAGTCCAGTTCAAAGTAAATGTCAAAGATCCATATATGGCAAATGGTCAATTTCATATAAGCCTACTGCAGCTCTGATCAGTTATGCTGCACCAGTCTGTGTAGATTACGGGCTGTGTCGTGTGTGTCAATACAATAAAACCCTACTCCGACGCGTTCTGCCTACAAAAAAAAAACTCTGGCATAGCTCATTTTGTTTCAGTATGTTGCATTGAATGTGGCTAATATTGCATTGATTCGATCACAATTGCCACAGTAAAGGGAAACATTGATAGTGATAACAGGGAAAACTCTAGAACAGTGGTCACCAACCTTTTGAGTCAAGATCACGGAGTAAAAAAATGCAAGCCGAGATCTACCAATCAGATTTGTTTTTAAACGTAAGCCTATGCAACATTAACCAATTAAAAACAGTACTGTAGCAATGAGGTTTGTGCTGTAAGCTAAAGACCAAATACATTATCATTGCTTCAATTGCCTGCCAATGTATTGTTGTTCAGGACATTTTTTTCCAATTAAATATCTAAATATTAGGTAGGCAATATGATCACCCCGGTAATAGATCCATTGTTGTATTACTTGTGAGGCACAGTGGAGTGAGCTTTTCATTTTACTGGGTGGTCATTTTACTGATGGTCAGTCTCAGAGGAGGGAGAGCAACAGACTGAGGGTCTGCCTCTCAAAGTCCTTCCGCTCTCCCTTTCCTCCACTGACACTGACTAAAAAAAAGGGATAATCTTCCAGCTGATGGCAAAACTCGAGTCGCACCGCATTATTTCTGCCTTATGCACAAATTCATGTCGTTACTCATATGAAAAGGGAAAGAGAAATATTCCTTGATATTCAAAAAAACGCAAGCCGCTAACAATAACAACGCAAGCCTATGGATACACTCTTTTATCCTGCTGCAATGCTTGTTGTAGAGATGAATGGAAATAGGAAGAAAGCACATTTTATGGCTTTTTAAAGTGTTGAATACAAAGTGTTGATAGTGCCGAGTAAGAACTTAAACATGAACTCAATCATAAAAACAGCAGCTCGTTGCTGTATTTGTTGACAGTCTCCCTCTAGTCATGGTTTTAAACGTTTTGAAATCTCACAGTATCAACTTCGCTGTAGCTTTCATTTATGCTTGCTACTTTACTGCAGACATGGTATTCTGAGCCATTCAATTTGCGAGCGGTAGGGCTATTGCACTTGATTTGCTCTCCGGGACCACCGGGAAGGTAGAATTTGTACCTTCAGACACATGAAATGGTTCAAAATGGCAACAGTTCACCTGCCTGGTGCGCAGGGCAGCTGAAGTCAGGTGCACCTACTGCCAACAGCCCGAGAATTAAAAAGAAAATAGGAACAAGGCTTTACCGTAGTTTTTTTTAAACAAAAATGTTTGGCGATCGACTAGGAATGCCTTGGAGATCGACCAGTCAATCCGGCTGGTGCCCACTGCTCTAGAAAGTTAGGCGAAGTTCAATCTCATGCTTCGCTCTGTGGACTGTTATTTCTTCTGCATGGCAGTCCCGGGAGGAGCTGCGCAGCAGCCTTGGGGCTACTGCTCGTCAACGCGCTGCTTACAGGGAGCATTGCTGGGGTCAGTCTCTGTCATGGAAAGAGCAGGCGTTCCAAATGTTTTGTACACTCAGTGAATATTCAGAGTATATGGTCTTTCTAACAGACTTCGCTGCATACAAAGCCTATATCTCATAGGCGAGGTACAGAGCTGAGCACATGAGCGGAGGGTTTGAGCTGGGGTATGTATATTGCCACCCATTCAGTAAGGTCATGAGTGTGCATGTGCTTGTATGTTTGCTGTGTGAATGCATGTCAACGTGCACGTGTGGATGAAAAAAAGCACATTGAAAATAAAAATCAGTGGGCTGACTGAAAAATAGAGAAAAAGGAGACATTCCGGGTCACACTGCTGCACATTGTAATTTACAATAATACAAGAAAATGTATGCACACGTGTGACTGGCAAGAAATGTGCAGGCAGGCAGCAGCAGCATCCTCACACACTGGGAAAGCTTTCAGTCCCGTCTACAATGGCGACTGACCTCCAGCTAGAAATCCCTGAAAGGCTTTCTTTTCACGCCGCCTCCACCGGCAGCTGGAACACAGCAGAACCTTTAGAAATGCTTGTACATTTTTACTGTGAATGGCTTCTCCTCCCTGGCAAGGCTTTTTTTTGACACCGTGCAGGCCTTGGAGAGTGCCTCTCTTAACGCCAAGGAGGTACCAAGTTTCAAAAGACAGGTGTGGGCAGACATCTCACTCAGAAGCAACTATTATTATTTTTGCAGTTGGAATGGTCCCACTCCAGCAGAGCAGAGTAAGGTCCAGCAGAATGCAGAAAATGTACCCAGAGCACATTCAAGCTGAAACTTACTGTAACGGTGTGCTGTAAATGTACTTAATGTAGGTTTCCCTGGATAACAAGGTGTGCTAACAAAACTTGTCCAAAGACCATTCCAACCTCTTACAATCAAGAGCCCATCATCAAGTAAGAATCAGCGTGCTGTCCCGGGGAAAAATGAGAAGTGCAGTGTCGGAAAAGCTGTGCTTGCAGGAAGCCAGAAAAGCCACCTCCATTTACATTGTTGGATCATTGGAATGTGTGTTCTGGGCACCTTTGGAGTCCAAATGGTGATGTTATTTCTCCTGTTTTACACCCATTCAAAAAAGTCCCAGCAACCCTAATTTATGTCTTTAAATATGAATCTCACTCTATACACACACACGACGTTAAAGGGCAATTCCGCCACTTTTCAAACTCATATTCATTATCTCCAGCGCCATACCATGTCTACATATGCAAAAATGGCACGTTTCCATGATCTGTGGTTTAAAAGATGAGAATCAAGGTCATATTTCTTTAGATATTTTTTTTAATCTGTGACATGACAGGGTAGGATTTAAAGCAGGAATTGGAACCAGTTCAGGGAACAGAAACGAAAACCATTAAAATACATTCAAGGAACAGAACAGTTATTTTAAAAGCAAGGGAACTGGTTAATAACATAACTTTACATTCCGGCCATTTTTTTTCCAGTCCCACAAAAAAACGCAACATATATTTGCAAGTGTGTGAAGGCTACCATCCCCTCCGAAGCATAATCTACTTTAGCTTCTGAACTGCACTGTTGGTTAAGGGCTTACAAGATTTTTGACTTGTCTGCTCAGGGATTTGATCTTGCAACCTTTCAGTTACTAGCCCAAAGCTCTAACCACTAGGCTACCTGCCACCCCAGGTTAAGACAACTCTCTGAAGTTCAACAACATTCATAGTTCCTTCATAGAAGTCGCTCCTCTGTAGGTATAATTCTGTAGGCCTAATTCAGATAGCTAATGCATGTCATAACAACAAGATGCCCAGCGCTTCATGCCCAGCTCTCTCCTCACCCGAGAAATTTCAGTCGCATCTCACACCCTACGCTACAATTGTCTGTCCAATGCATGTACATAACTGTCCCGCTGTCCCCACTGTATTTTAAGAATGTGAAATGTCAGAATAAAAGTAGAGAGAATTATTTATTCACTTTTATTTCTTTCATCACATTCCCAGTTGGTCAGAAGTTTATATACACTCAATTAGTATTTCGTAGCATTGCCTTTAAATTGTTTAACTAGGGTCAAACATTTTGGGTAGCCTTCCACAAGCTTCCCACAATACGTTGGGTGAATTTTGACCCATTCCTTCTGACAGAGCTGGTGTAACTGAGTCAGGGTTGTAATGCCTCCTTGCCAGCACATGCTTTTTCAGTTCTGCCCACAAATTTTCTATAGGATTGAGGCCTCATTTTAAATTAATTTAATTAATTAACTTGTGCTTAATCCTAACCTTTCCTCTTCAGATTTTAAGTTATCACCCTGGACCTTAGTGGGGGAGCTGATGCCGTATAGCTGTGCGATGACTAATCAAGGCTGCAACCATGTTAGATGGGCTGTTTATACTAGGATTACCCAGCATGTGGTGGGATTGCTTAACACCCACGTGGCGATCAGTGTTCGTGATCAAGCATTCATTGCCTCTTTTTGGGAAGGTCTCTTAGAGCTTATTTTAGGTTTATTCTAGTAATCTATGGGGTCTCACTCTCATTATCAGGTAATTTATTCTTCGTTCATGGCTGTCTAATGGTATCTGCC
Organism: Oncorhynchus gorbuscha; assembly: GCF_021184085.1. NCBI lineage: Eukaryota > Metazoa > Chordata > Actinopteri > Salmoniformes > Salmonidae > Oncorhynchus > Oncorhynchus gorbuscha. Next base: position 45,720,852 of record NC_060187.1, read on the forward strand.
GGTAAGCCTTCAACTCAGGTAGACTATTTGTAGGTTTTGATCATCAGGTCACTCCCAACTGTGCACGCTGAAGACGCATCAGCTACTGCTGAGCAATTTCAGTATGACATTAGGCTATTTAGATAAGGTGGGTACGTAGCTTAACGTTTAGCTGCGGTTTCGGGTTTTAGTAATACTGTGGGTTTTTTGCTACGTGATGGTATGCTGAGCTGTACCATTCAGCAGTCTACTGTATGGTCTTCTCTCTGTACAATGTCTTCTGTTATATAACCGCGCATGTCTTTTCTATTCCAAATTCAGTCAGGCATATCAAAAGAGTATCTCAGTCGGTTGTGATACAGTCGGTTGTGATACAGCACTGCGATGCAGTGCCTTAGACCGCCGCGCTCAGGAGGCCCTCCTAGGTTTATTTTAGCTGGTCAAGTTATGATATCTAGCATAGCTACACAGTCAGCTGGTGTAAGGTTTTGCTGTTTTGGGGAAGGGTATAGCTTACTGCTCTCACTACCTGTAGGCTATTTTATATTGATGCTTTGCTTGGCCAGTGAGCTACCCTGAAGGAGCAGAGCCTATGTGTCAAGACTTGAATTATTAATTGCTTAATAAATGGTTAAACATATTTCTACATGCATTTTCTTTCTGAAATTAAGCGGAACCAGTTCAGAAGGGAAACTGAGTGCCCCGCCTCAGGCTGACACATCAGCTGAGATGGCAGCAATTAGAGACGAGTAACAATCACGCCTACCTTATTGGCAGTCTATTTAAGCTGACCGGGTCTGCTCACTGCCTGTAGGCTATTTTATATTGATGCTTTGCTTGGGCAGTGAGCTACACTGAAGGAGAAGGGCCTATACACAAAGACTTGCATTAATTAGTGTTTAATAAAATGGTTAAACATTTCTACGTTCTTTAAACATTTTAAACATTTCTACGATCTTTCTGAAGTGTGTGTACTTTACTGTATTTATACTTGGGATACCGCTTTTCAACAGGAAACTTTTTTTTGTCACTGGACACTAGACTTCCTGTCTAAGCTTTATGCAAAGCAGGGTTACATTGTCTTTATTTAAGCTCCAAAAGCTGAGAGATCTTTTTATAGGTTAAAACATTCCAAAAGTGTATTTTATTTTTGCTAATTTAAGTGCAAAGATATTCCTTTATTTTATTTAGGTAAAGCGCTGCCCACCTGTCCGGTTGAAGAATAGCCATACTGTTAAGCCTCTGTGGTTTGGCAGTCGTTCTGACACTGGTATCACAAAAAAATATGGATGAGTTTAGCTAATTCTAGGTATAGCCGGCCAACCATTCCCATGCCCTTTAATTCATTCATTATGTCATCCACTGTTCTGACGCCCTTGCCTCTCTTTAGCTCTGGTAAAACAGCAAGCTGGTTTCTGCCCAAGTCCATGCCATAGTGGGCAGTCACACATTGGAAGTCCTCTGTGGACCATACATTCACTTTTGACGTAGCGGGGAGTAGAGTCTCGACGGATTGGTACAGGCACATCTCAGGCAGGAGAGGAGAGTGAGCGGAAAAGAAAGAAACCAAGTGCAAAATGCAGACTGTCAAACGAGATGCAACTAAGCTGTTGAGAAGCGTGGTTGATGGCGCTCTGTAGGCTGCAGCTAGGAGACCACTGTGACTGACAAGTGAATCCACCTGCCGAAGCGAGTGTGGGGGGTCACACTGGGACAGGGTCGTAGTCGCTAGATAAAACAGGCAGAAATTGGGGGAGGTACTATGTCAACTTGTCAAAATAAGTGTGAAAAAAGGTTTTTCTTCTCTAAGTCATAAACTAATGACTATGTCTGGTAAACGTGTTCTGTGCTGCTACTTTGAAAGTGATGTGCCGGGCGTCACACCAGATTGAAGAGTACTGGGAGAAATGCCAGCTCGCTACACATTTTCTGGCGGCTCTAGTTTGTGTACTTAGAATGCTGTAATAAGAAGAGGGTTTGTTTAGTTTCACTAGTCATTAAATCCCTAGAAAGATGTCTGAGGATGCATTTTGTGTCGACCGATTAATCGGAATGGCCGATTAATTAGGGCTGATTTCATAACAATCGGAAATCTGTGTTTTTGGGCGCAGATCTTTTATACCTTTATTTAACTAGGCAAGTCAGTTAAGAAATTCTTATTTTCAATGATGTTCTAGGAATGGTGGGTTAAGTGCCTTGTTCAGGGGCAGAACGACAGATTTTTACCTTGTCAGCTCAGGGATTCAATCGTGCAACCTTACAGTTAACTAGTCCAACGCTCTAACCACCTGCCTCTCGTTGCACTCCACAAGGAGACTGCCTGTTACGCGAATGCAGTAGAAGCCAAGGTAAGTTGCTAGCAAGCATTACATTTATCTTATAAAAAACTATCAATCATAATCACTAGTTATGATATTACTAGTTTATCTAGCGTGTCCTGCATTGCATATAATCGATGCAATGCTGGGGGATGATTTAACAAAAGCGCATGTGCGAAAAAAGCACAATCGTTGGACGACTGTACCTAACCATAAACACAAATGTCTTTCTTAAAATCAATACACAGAAGTATATATTTTTAAACCTGCATATTTAGCTAAAAGAAATCCATGGTTAGCAGGCAATATTCACCAGGTGAAATTGTGTCACTTCTCTTGCGTTCATTGCATGCAGAGTCAGGGTATATGCAACAGCCTGGGCCGCCTGGATCATTGCGAACTAATTTGCCAGAATTATGACATAACATTGAAGGTTGTGCAATGTAACAAGAATATTTAGACTTAGAGATGCCACCCGTTAGATAAAATACAGAACGGTTCCGTATTTCACTGAAATTATAGTTTCCAGATTCGACCATATTAATGACCTAAGGCTCGTATTTCTGTGTGTTATAACTAAGTCTATGATTTGATAGAGCAGTCTGACTGAGCGATGGTAGGCAGCAGCAGGCTCGTAAGCATTCATTCAAACAGCACTTGCGTGCTTTTTGCCAGCAGCTCTTTGCAAGCACAGCTCTGTTTATGACTTCAAGCCTATCAGCCTAATGGCTGGTGTAATCGATGTGAAATGGCTAGCTAGTTAGCGGGGTGCGCGCTAATAGCGTTTCAAACGTCACTTGCTCTGAGACTTGGAGTAGTTATTCCCCTCTGCAAGGGCCGCGGTTTTGTGGAGCGATGGGTAATGCTGTGGCTGTTGTCGTTGTGTTCCTGGTTCGAGCCCAGGTAGTGGCGAGGAGAGGGACGGAAGCTATACTGTTACACTGGCAATGTAAAACCCTTTCGTTTACTTACTCCTTATGTATTGAAAAAAACCTTACTCATTCAATATTCATATTTTCAAAAGGATGGTGGAAATGTGAAAACACAGAATGAGCATTCCTAAAATGAAGAGTGAAATCCTTTCGGTAATAAACCAGTGGCAGGCAGTGTGTTCCTTCCAGAGCTGTGTAGTGTTGAGTCAAGCCGGGGAGGGAGGGCGAGATGGGCACCAGGTGGTCTTAGCCCACAGCAGCAGTGCGCCGATACCAATGAGTCAACCCTACTTAACCGGATTGGACTGTGCTCCAGTGAAACCGGTGAGCCTCCAGAACCCATCAAAAGCTTCTGGAATTCTGTCTTGCCTCAGCCTCGCTCGACACCCCAAAAAAAAAATAACTCCACACTGTCTGAGACACACACACGCCTCAAACACACAGACACAAAAGCGCGAACACACACACACAAATGTTCCCCCACACAAACATCCACACCTGCCAACACCTCCCCCTCACAGCGGTTCACACACACACACACACACACACACACACACACACACACACACACACACACACACACACACACACACACACACACACACACACACACACACACACACACACACACACACACACTAAATTAAACTTCACAGTTGATTCATGGCCGCCAGATACGAGGAGGGGGGCGAGCCTCAGGAAAATGCAAAGTGAGCCAACGTGTTGATAACGTTCAATTCAGGGGGAATATCTGGACAGATGATCTCATTTGTATGAGGTGTCCCGCCACCGAGGAGAAACAATTGCCCGAAATATATAAATAAAACAAATGCTCCTCCAACAAGCTATTTGTGCCAAAGCAATCTATTTCTTTTTTTCTCTCACCTTGTACACACTCTTTCTAAAAGCAATCTAAGTAAGCTCTGAGACGCAGGTCGTTTTTCTTTGAAATTGAACATAGCAAGTTTTTCAGCATTACGGCAGTAGACATAGTGTATTTTTCAATCAAGCAATATTAGGTAATACAATTATGTCGTCCGTGTGACTGAGGCGGATGGAATTCAACGTGCCGAGGCGGATGGAATTCAATGTGCCAAGGCATTTTACCTGGAGAGGTGTGCAAGTTCTCATGTTGACCTTGGAAGGTGATTGAAAGGCTAGCCAAGAAAACAACAATGCACTCTTAGTTAGTCTTCAGGGCAACGTATATGGATGTATGGATAGATACAAAGAGCAAGAGGTAAGAGAGAGGATGTCAAATATGGAAAGAGAGAGACAGATACGATGATGAAATGAGGATGAAAACAGAGAGCGAGAGGGAGAGTTCAATACCTTCCTCAGGCTCCTCTTCCTCAGCCGGAGAGGCCAGACGGCCTCGTCCCCCGTTGCTCCTCTCAGTCTCCCTCTGCAGGCTCACCACCTCCAACATGGCATCACCCTGGCCACCCTTCCCACCACCCTACACACACACACACACACACACACACACACACACACACACACACACACACACACACACACACACACACACACACACACACACACACACACACACACACACACACACACACACACACACACACACACACACACACACACAGTGCAGAAATAATACAGTGGGAGGATTCATTTTGACACAGCACCAAGAAACAAAGTTAAACAGGTCATTGCTACTGCAGCAGAATTGACGAGTCAATTCTACACGCTGAAAAAAAATATAATGTTCAGAGTGAGAGCTGTTGCGACAGTCTCTCTTTGGGTATCCTCAAATATTTTCAGAAACAAAATCTGTCTAAAGTTAGCCTCACCTTTTGCCACCACCCGAGGGGAACCACGGAAAAATATAATTACACGTACAGGAGGAAATTAAATTGAGCGGCGGCAGAGAGCGCCAAGGATCGCACCAGACGGCTTTTGGCCAGAGTGTCTGGTAATAGAGTTCACAGGGAGCCTGCTGCAATCAGAGCACAGAGAGATTGGGCTCACTCGCCTATGCAGGTCACTTCTAAAGTTGGGCTTTGTTACATTGCACATTGGGGGTTTTGTAACACTGTTGTTGCTACTGGGGTTGTTTGGTCTCAGCAGTTGCGGTGAGAGGTGGATCCATATATATATATCCAATCAAACATTTTAGCACAAGGGCCATAATTGAAGACTATACATCTAACACATTTTTGGGCAATGCATTACCATAGCTGGCTAGTGCTATCAACAGTCATACATGACATATACAGGAAAATTGGCATTTATTAAGGTTTAGGTAGTACAAATAAGGGGGTCACAATAAGCTTCGCAATAATACCACTTAGACCTTGGGTAGGATCCTCCAGTAACAAAATCACCAAACCCTTTCTATCTCCTCGTGAGCCAAGGCGCAAAATATGCTCAGAGAGGGCGACGACAACGGCTCCTCTAATTCCTCAACGCCTTAATGAGAGGCCCCCGGAACAAATACAAATCGTACTCAAATAATACTGGAGCTAGTGGCTGGGATTAGAATCTAGTGTAAACACTAGAATGGCTATCTTTTAATTAACTTTTAACTACAGCAGCCGCCATTCTTTGCTGCCTGCTGATGAGCTAACTATAGAGAGGCACACAGACAGAGCCCTAATTACTACAGTGTGATAATGAGTGGCTGCCTCGTATTAGGGCTCCCAATGAAACAAAGGCTAAGGTCCACAATTACAAACTAGTCCCTAAATAGTGCACTTCTTTTGACCAAGGCCCTGGTCAAAAGTAGTGCACTATATAGGGACTAGGCTGCCATTTGGGACGCATTCAAAGCCTGGAGTGGAGAGGAAAAATCCCTTTCAAACAAGGAGGCAAGGGGCTTATGTTACTGACTTAGGGGCTTGTTTTGATTTTCTAAACACCTGCGGAAGGACCGGACAGGACGGGGATGCACTTGTGTGCTGGGTGTGATAATTGAATGCGTCGAGAACGTCGTCGCTCTCGTGCATTTTAATTGGAGGAGTTCGGGGGGATTGGGTGTGGATGTGTGCAGGCCTCAAATATCCCAACCGAATTGAGGGTCATGTCCATTGATGCCCCCTTGTGTGGCCGTAGTGCATCCCTAAAAGAAAATCCATGACTTGCGGCAAAAGGGTGACTACTTCTACACAGTCTCCTCGGAACAGTTGTTGTCTGTTATTTAAACACTAATTTCTGAGGCTGGTAACTAACGAACTTGTCCTCTGCAGCGGAGGTAACTCTGGGTCTTCCTTTCCTGAGGCAGTCCGCATGAGAGCCAGTTTCATCATATCGCTTGATAGTATTTGCGAAAGCACTTGAAGAAACTTTCAAAGTTGTGGAAATGTTCACATTGACTGACCTTCATGTCTTAAAGTAATAATGGACTGTTGTTTCTCTTTGATTACTTGAGCTGTCTGTTCTTGACATAATATGGACTTGGTATTTTACCAAATAGTGCTATCTTCTGTATACCACCCTTACCTGGTCACAACTAAAATGATTGGTACAAACGCATTAAGAAGGAAATTAATTCCACAAATTAAGTTAAGGCACAAATCTTAATTGAAATGCATTCCAGGTGACTACCACATGAAGTTGGTTGAGAAAATGCCAAGAGTGTGCAAAACTGTCATTAAGGAAAGGGGTGGCTACTTTGAAGAATCTAAAATATAATTTGATTTGTATAACACTTTTTTGGTCACTACATGATTCCATATTTGCCATTTCATAGTTTTGAGGTCTTCACTCTTATTCTACAATGTAGAAAAAAGTCAAAATAAAGAAAGCCTTGAATGAGTATCCAAACTGTTGACTGGTACTGTATATACACAGTGCCTTCGGGAAAGTATTCAGACCCCTTGACCTTTGACCCCTTTTTTATCTATCTACATACAATACCCCCCTAACTACAAAGCAAAAACAGGTTTTGAGAAAAAAATTACGGAACTATCACATTTACTCAGTACTTTGTTGAACCTTTTGCAGCGATTACAGCCTCGAGTCTTCTTGGATATGACGCTACAAGCTTGGCACACCTGTATTTGGGGAGCATCTCCCATTCTTCTCTGCAGATTCCCTCAAGCTCTGTCATGTTGGATGGGGAGCGTTGCTGCACAGCTATTTTCAAGTCTCTCCAGAGATGTTCGATCAGGTTGAAGTCCGGGCTCTGGCTGGGCCACTCCAGGACATTCGGAGACTTGTCCCGAAGACACTATTGCGTCGGCTTGGCTGTGTGCTTAGGGTCGTTGTCCTGTTGGAAGGTGAACCTTAGCCCAAGTCTGAAGTCCTGAGCACTCTGTAGCAGGTTTTCATCAAGGATCTCTGTACTTTGCTCCATTCATCTTTGCCTCGATCCTGACAAGTCTCCCTGTCCCTGCCCCTGAATAACATCCCCATAGCATGACGCTGCCACCACCATGCTTCACCGTAGGGATGGTGCCAGGTTTCCTCCAGATGTGACGCTTTGCATTCAGGCAAAAGAGTTCAATCTTGGTTTCATCACACCATTGAACCTTGTTTCTCATGGTCTGAGAGTCTTTAAGTGCCTTTTGGAAAACTCCAAAGTGGGCTGTCATGTGCCTTTTACAGAGGAGTTGCTTCCACCTGGCCACTCTACCATAAAGGCCTGATTGGTGGAGTGCTGCAAAGATGGTTTTCCTTCTGGAAGGTTCTATCTCCACAGAAGAACTCTGGAGCTCGGTCAGTGACCATCGAGTTTGACCATCAGTGACCATCGAGACCAAGACCCTACTCCCCCGATTGCTCAGTTTGGCAGGGTGGCCAGCTCTAGGAAGAGTCTTGGTGGTTCCAAACTTTTTCCATTTAAGAATGATGGAGGCCACTGTGTTCTTGAGACACCTTCAATGCTGCAGAAATGTTTTGTTACGCTTCCCCAGATCTGTGCTGTGGCACAATTCTGTCTTGGAGCTCTACGGACAATTCCTTCGACCTCATGGCTTGGTTTTTGTTCTGACATGAAAATCATGTCCAATCAATTGAATTTACCACAGGTGGACTCCAATCAATCACATTTATAAAGCCCTTTTTACATCAGCCGATGTCAAAGTGCTATACAGAAATCAAGTTGTAGAAACATCAAGGATAATCAATACAAACAGGATGCACCTGAGCTCAATTTCGTGTCTCATAGCAAAGGGTCTGTTTTTATTTTTAATACATTTGAAAACAATTCTAAAAACCTGTTTTTGCTTTGTCATTATCGTATATTTTGTTTAGATGCTGAGGATTATTTTTTAGATCCATTTTAGAATAAGCCTGTAACGTAACAAAATATTTTCCAAAGGCACAGTATATATTTAATTAAAAGTCTCATTAAAGGTTTGGCTACATTTTCATGCACCTCATGTTGGCCCAGACGGCATCCCTAGCCACGTCCTCAGAGCATGTGCAGACCAGCTGGCTGGTGTGTTTACAGACATATTCAATCAATCCCTATCCCAGTCTGTTGTCCCCATATGATTCAAGATGGCCACCATTGTTCCTGTTCCCAAGAAAGCTAAAGTAACTAAACTAAATGACTATCGCCCCCTTTGCACTCACTTCTGTCATCATGAAGTGCTTTGAGAGGCTGGTTAAGGATCATATCACCTCCATCCTACCCGATAGCCTAGACCCACTCCAATTTTCTTACCACTGACAATGCAATCGCCATCACACTGCCCTATACCATCTGGACAAAAGGAATACCTATGTAAAAATGCTGTTAGTTGACTACAGCTCGGCATTTAACACCATAGTACCCTCCAAACTCGTCACTAAGCTCGAGACCCTGGGTCACGACCCCGCCCTGTGCAACTGGGTCCTGGACTTACTGACGGGTCACCCCAGGTGGTGATGGTAGGAAACAACATCTCCACCCTACTGATCATAAACACTGGGGCCCCACAAGGGTGTGTTCGCAGCCCTCTCCTGTACTCGCTGTCGACCCATGACTGCGTGGCCATGTACGCTTCCAACTCAAATCATCAAGTTTGCAGATGACAAAACAGTGGTAGGCTTGATTACCAACAACGACAAGACTGCCTACAGGGAGGAGGTGAGTGCCCTTGGAGTGTGGTGTCAGGAAAATAACCTCTCACTCAACGTCAACAAAACAAATGACATGATCGTGTACTTCAGGAAACAGCAGAGGGAGCACATCTGCACAACGCATCACCGGGGGGCAAACTACCTGCTCTCCAGGCCACCTACAAAACTACAAAACCCGATATCACAGGAAGGCCAAAAAGATCATCAAGGACAACAACCACCCGAGCCACTGCCTGTTCACCCAGCTATCATCCAGAAGGCGAGGTCAGTACAGGTGCATCAAAGCGGGCACGGAGAGACTGAAAAACAGCTTCTATCTCAAGGCCATCAGACTGTTATTAAACAGCCATCCCTAACATAGAAAGGCTGCTGTCAACATACAGACTCAAATCTCTGGCAACTTTATTAGATGGACTTAAAAAGGTATCACTAGTCACCTTAAATAACACCACTTTAATAATGTTTACATATCCTACAACACTCATCTCATATATATAATGCTCTATACCATCTACTGCATCTTGCCTACCCCGCACAGCCATCGCTCATCCATATATTTATATGTACATATTCTTATTCACCCCTTACATTTGTGTGTAAAAGGTAGTAGTTATGAATTTATTAGATTACTTGTTAGACATTACTGCATTGTTTGAACTAAAAGCACAAGCATTTCGCTACACTCGCATTAACATCTGCTAACCATGTGTAGGTGACCAATAAAAATGTATTTGATTTGAGCATAGGTCTGAACATGAGACTGTAGACAATACGCATAAGTTAATCACCTACACTTTGACAGGGTAGGCTAATTATTTATGTACATTTACATACACTTGTGTTTTTCTTAACAGAATCAGTACGTTTTTTTCGGTTTTCAAATCAAATTTGCCTAGGTTGGTTAATGGCCTTTATGCCCTAGCAGATTGGGCACCAAATGGCCTTTCAAGAGCTAGTAAGCAGAATATACAACATACCTCCTATAAAAGAACCAAAATCCCCTTTTGTATTGTCCTGATGAGGTATAAGTTGGGCTATTTATTACGTGTGTATTGATGTAAAAGTTGGGATATTTATTACGTGTGCGATGAGGTATAGGTTGGGATATTTATTACATGTGTGATGGAGGTTGAGATATTTGGGATATTTATTATTATTAACTGGCCATTTATTTACCTGTTTGAGTTTGAGGTAGAAGGTCTCGCTAAAGGCCTTGCGGCTAAAGTACCAGAAGCGCTCATTGGCCGGGTAGACGCGCACCATGGTTTCCAGCAGGAAGCGCACCGGCTCCACCACCTCAGTCACCACCAGGTCCACCGCGACGGTCATGTACACCTGCTTATCTGGAGAGAGACCACCACAGAGAGGACAAGGTCACACACTGGAGGGGGTGTTTGTAGTGCCAACAGCAGTTCCAGAATGTATACTGTATCTGTCTGGGTTAAAGTGGGCGTTGCGGGTTGACACACTAAGTGGACAAAGTGAAATGGTAGGCTATTAGCTTGATTTAATTGTATGTTTATAGAACGCAGAGAAAATATATTGCCTGCTGTTTTAATTAGGTAGACCAAACGTGTACTCCTCAGAGGGCTTGGATTCCACCACGACCACCAGCTGTCAAACTAGCGACAGCAGCACACCTATTCTCTTACCTCACCCTTCCCAGAGAAAGAGACAGCGGACCAATTTAAAACTAGAGTCATATAACTGCAACCAAGAAACTCAGAATCTTTAAATATCTACGAATTATTTAGAATCTAAGAAACCGCATTCCAAGTCACAGCATGAGACAAGCTGTGTGTAATATATCGCAATGTAGTGCAGCATAAATCTAAGCTGTCCTCTAGTACCACCAGCCTCATCCAAGTGAAAAAGTTACATCCGGGGTAACAGATCTTGCAACATCCAATTTTTGGGGTTGAAAAAAACAGATTGGGAGAAAAATAAACACACAGATAGCAATCGCCGAGCTATGAAACGGAGGGGAAAATAACCCATTTCACAGTGAGAAGGTTTTATTATTGTAATTAACTAGGGGGGAGGGAAAAAAAGTCTACAAAACTGCCTTGTAAAGGATGGCCTAAAAATAGATTCCAATTATGATAAAAGTCAAGCATAGCATGTTGGTTTAGAAAGATGTTTTAGGAAACGGCATCCCTTCAAGCTTCCGATAACACAGGACTACTTTCCCTGCGTGCCAAATCGCTGACAACAAAGAAGGATTTGTTTAGTTGAGACCGCTAGGGCCATTGTTTTTAGAAGTATTCTCTCTCCCAGTTTTGACATGAAGTAAGCTGTGTGGTTTAATAAGGTTTTTGTATAAGTAACAAATAATGTTCATGTTTTGTGGGAAGTTTTCCATTGCATATAGCTTTACATTTCAAAAACCATTAGCTACAGTATATCAGTTCAAATCTATACGGATAATTACTAAATGTTCTGGCTCTGGTTTATTATTTACACAAACAGTAATATCCAATGTTTACATGCATGTTCTGGAAGCCAGTTATCACAACTACCTACTTCCTTTTCTACTAGTGAATGGTTTGTTTCCTTTGTGGAGGAATCGTGGCATTGTAGTTTAGACTACCTAACTCCCCTGAGCTGGGTTGCTTTGACAAGCTGCCATATAGGTTTAAGTCAAACTTTTCTGACTTCGGAGTCAGCAACTCTGCAGCGCTGCTAATTTGTTTGATATAATGAGTTCAGTGAGGTGAGGTCTTGCAGCGCTTGGCAGAGTCTTACTGTGCATTACACTGGGACCTGATATATGAAAAAGGTGTCCAAACCACCCATGTTTTCAGACAGCCAATTTGGTTTGGGGCATATATCATTTATTTTGCAGGCCATCTTAGGGAATAGCTGGTATCAAATGTTAGAGGCAGCCTATTTTGTGACTGTTCAAAGTAAGAAATGTTACCACAATTTTAAGTCACTTGAAAGGCCTTTAAAAGAAATGTCCTGTGTTGGTTGAGTAAAAAAAAAAAAAATCATTACAAATAAAAAGGTGCTAGCTATATAGGTCGAGTCTGGGACCACATGGACAGGGCCATTAGCTACAATTAGCACAAATGAAAAGCTCAGCACCAGTAGTCTTCCACATCCTCGTTCCTCAGTCTCTGACCCTGTTAACCACTGAGGTTGAACGCTGCTCGCGCTCTAAACCAATCCTAGAGCACAACCACAATGTTGCTAATCTAATAGGCTTTCCCTAGCAAACAGGGGACGTCCTGAGGACATTGTGACATTCCCAGTAGGTACCGTAAGGGTTTCGTCCCACTGACGGAACATTCTAAGACATTCCCATTACCCTGGTACCAATGTAATTCACGGGTTTCACTGAGGACCATGTCAGGACGTTAATCCCACTGACGCATCTGGTCCTGAAAACATTCTAAAAAAGGTCCCGACATGGTCCTCAATGATGTCCTGGGAACTTGCAGGGAACTACACACAGGACCCCAGAGAACATTCCCTTGGGAACATCACGCGACAGGAACTAGACAAAACCTCCAGGGGACCATTAGACAACATCCGAAGGAACTCCTAAAAACGTCCTCGGGGAAGTCCCCAGGACCTACACAAAAGCTCCAGGGAACCATTACAACATCGTGACGACTTAAGGCGACTATTTTGTGACGTCCCAGGAAATCCTAACAACTCATTATTGTTTGCAAGGTCTATAGCAGAAAAAAAAAAAAGAAGCAAATAAGTGCCTTCCCCCTGTCAAAATCAGAAATTAGGCTTTAATTTGCCATCTCAGCCATCCATCTTCTCAGATGAAAATAGTAAGATAAACACTAAATAGTATAGGAGCTTCAATTTGTGTTGTTTTCTGCTTTATTAGGCAGATGTCCATTATAATTGATGAAAGAGTCAGAAAATGCTGGTTGACAATGGCATGCGTAAGTAAGATAGGCTGGTGACAGGGTTGAGGGATGGTTCTCACCTTTAGGTGTGTCTTCATTCAGCACCTGGAAGGCAGCCATGTTGGGGTTCCATGTGCCCGTGATCACATACGACTTTCCATCCGAGCTCTTCCCCATGGACTCCTTCACATAGGCAAACAGGGCAATGACATACAATCACGGTCAACAGGCCTCAAAACGGCAAAGCCATTCCAACCAAAAGCCAAAGAATCGATTTTCAATTAAACTCTGTTTAACCTGTCCAATAAAGAGTGCACTAAAGTCAACGAAAGACTAAATAACTAGTCTCATAGTGGTAGGTCAGTACATAGACATGGGAGTGCTGTTCTGGAACCTGGTTATGTGAATAAAGGAAACCACCGTGATTGCTGCTCACCATGTCTAGAAGATGCATGTCACTGTTCCGAACCTTCTGCCCTGGGCTCAGCAACATCCCAAAACACCTGAGGGAGAGGAACACAGGTCAGGGCCAATGTCTCAAGGGGGCACTGCAACTCACCTTTCATCATTTCTTAAAACCCAAAGTTTGGGTTTTGGCAGAATTTGGATTCCTTATAAAATACAAAAAGGTATTTGCTGAGAGACTCATAATTGAATAAAATCAAATAATTAAAAAAGATTCTCCATCAGCGTGGCAGTAGCAAAGCTACAGGTATATTTTGTTACAGTGACCCAATTCTGAAGACTCTAGTCAAATGCTGGTGTGGGTGAATATGCATGGGTCTATTTATAAATTCAAAGAATCCAAAATGAACTACAGCAAAGCAGTGCCAATATCAATATCACTTGGAGACAGGGACCACTATGTGCCTGTTTCTTATGATAGGTGCGCCATCAAGTGGTTGCACTGAGAATCACTACTTCATAAGAATATAAACCATTTATTATGCTTCCACAGAACAAAGATACTCATCTGAAGAGATTTGATTTCCCCCCTCCTTCATAAGGTTGACCTAGAACTTTCCTACACATGACATTACTGATGTAAGAAGGCATGACTTACTCGTGTGAGCAACTATTATTGGACTCCCGAGTGCTTGAAGCATCACTACAGACACCCTGGATCGAATCCAGACCATCACAACCGGCCGTGATTGTGAGTCCCATAGACTGGTCCGGGTTTGCGTCGTCCGGGTTTGGCCGGTGTAGGCCGTCATTGTAAATAAGAATGTGTTATTATCCGACTTGCCTAATTAAATAAAGGTTCAATTAAACCAAAAAATGATTCACTATGGCTTCAGGGTCAGACGGATTAACAGGACGAGTACTCAGAGCATGCGCTGACCAGCTGGCAAGTGTCTTCACTGACATTTCCAACCTCTCCCTGACCAAGTCTAACACCTACATGTTTCAAGCAGACCACCATAGTGCCCAAGAATGTCATGTTAACCTGTCTAAAGGACTATCTTCTGTAGCACTCATATAGCTATGAAATGCTTTGAAACGCTGGTGACGACTCACATCAGCACCATCATCCCAGACACCCTGGGCCCACTCCAACTCGCATGACGGAATCCACAGACGATGCAATCTCTACTGCACTCCACACATCCCTTTCCCACTTGGACAAATGGAAAGCCTATGTGAGACAGCTGTTCATAGAATACAGCTCAGCATTCAGCACCATAGTAACCTCCAAGCCCATCACTAAGCTCAGGACCCTGGGATTGAACACCTCCCTCTGCAACTGGATCCAGGACTTCCTGACGGGTCGCCCCCAGGTGGTGAGGGTAGGCAATGCCATCTGCCACGCTGACCCTCAACACGGGTGCCCCTCATGGGAGCATGCCTAGTCCCCTCCTGTAGTCCCTGTTCACCCACGACTGCATGGCCGTGCACGACTCCAACACCATAACGTTTCACAAAGATGATGAGACAGTCTACAAGGGAGGTCGTCAGAGACCTGGCAGTGTGGTGCCAGGACAAGAACCTCTCCCTCAATGTCAGCAAGACAAATGAGCTGATCGTGGACTACAGGAAACGGAGGGCCAAGCACGCCCCAGCCACGTCGACGGGGCCGTAGTGGAGCAGATCGAGAGCTTCAAGTTACTCAGTGTCCACATCACTAAGGAATTATCATGGCACATATGTGCAGGGGGCACGACGCCTCTTCCTCCTCAGGAGGCTGAAAAGATTTGTCAAGGGTCCTCAAGAAGTTCTACAGCTACACCATCGAGAGCATCTTGACTGGCAGCACCACCGCTTGGTAAGGCATCTGCATGGTAGTGCGTACAGCCCAGTACATTACTGCAATCCAGGACCTCTATACCAGGCAGTGTCAGAGGAAGGCCCTAAAAATTGTCAAAGACTCCAGCCCCCCAAGTCAGACTGTTCTCTCAGCTACCACATGGCAAACCATACCGATGCACCATACCATACAGAGTCTAAAGTCTGGAACCAACAGGACCCCGAACAGCTTCTACCCCAAGCCATAAGACTGCTAAATAGTTAGTCAGTAGCTATTGATTAACTAACTATCTGCGTTTGTCTCATTACATGCACTGCTGTTACTGCTATTTGTCTATAATTTTGCCTAGTCGTTATTCCTACTATATGTATACTGAAATAAAACGCAACATGCAACCATTTCAAAGACTTACAGTTCATATGAGGTAGTCAGTCAATTGAAAGCAATTTATTAGGCCCTAATTAATTGATTTCACATGACTGGGAATACAGATATGCATCTGTTGGTCACAGATAGTAAAAATGCTTTTTTATTTTTATTTAAGGGCCTCAAAATCTAATTATGGTATTGCTGTGCATTCAAATTGCAGTCGATAAAATGCTAATGTGTTCGTTGTCCATAGCTTATGTCTGCCCTTACCATAATCCCACCACCACGGGGCACTCTGTTCACAAAGTTGACGTCCGCAAACCGCTCCCCCACACGATGACATACGTGGTCTGCGGTTGTGAGGCCAGTTAGACATTCTGCCAAAATCTCTAAAACGACGTTGGAAGTGGCTTATGGTAGTGAAATTAACATCAAATTCTCTGGCAACAGCTCTGGTTCCTGCAGTCAGCATGCCAACTGCACGCTCCCTCAAAACTTGAGACATCTGTGGCATTGTGTTGTGTGACAAAACAGCACATTTTAGAGTGGCCTTTTATTGTCCCTAGCACAAGGTGCACCTGTGTAATGATCATGCTGTTTAATCAGCCTCTTGATATGCCACACCTGTCAGGTGAATGGATTATCCTGGCAAAGAAATGCTCACTAAAAGGGATGTAAACATGTGTGCACAATATTTGAGAGAAATAAGCTTTTTGCGCGTATGGAACATTTCTGGGATCTTTTATTTCAGCTAATGAAACATTTACATATTGCCTTCGTATTCTTGTTCAGTGTACATATCTACCTCAATTACCTCGTACCCCTGCACATGGACTTGTGCATAAAGCAAAGTTATCAATTATCATTATTAATTTATTCCTTGTGTTATAATTGTTAAATTTTTCTGCATTACTGGGAAGGGCCAATTAGTAATCATTCCCACTGTTAGTTTTACACGTTAGTTTTATGGAGCATGTGACAAATAAAATGTAATTTATAGCAACTGACATGACAACACACACACACACAATTTTTGTTTAGGTAAGCCACTTGAGCAAAACGAGTAGGCAGCATGACACACCGTCACTGCTTAAAGGAGATATGAACATTTTTAAAAAGACAGTTGAAACTAAAAAATAGGATGTAAGGTGTCTGCCTGGTCCCGTGTGGCACCGTTGGTAGAGCACGCAGTGCCATGGTTGTGGGTTAGTTTCCCACGGGGGACCAATACGAAAATGTACACAAATGTATGCACTCACTCCTGTAGATCACTCTGGATTATAACCTCTGCTAAATACAGTGAGAGCTGAATGTGAGTTTTTTATTATTTGTAATACATTAGCAAAAACAGTTTTTGCTTTATCATTTTTTGGGTGTTGTGTGTAGATTGAGGAGGGGGAAAAAAGCAATTTAATCCATTTCAGAATAAGGCTGTAATGTAACAAAATGTGGAAAAAGCCAAGGGGTCTGAATACTTTCCAAATGAACTGTAACTAAGTAATTAAATGCCTTTCAGAAGACTCAAAACAACCTGACACAAAGGAAGCTGTTACTGTTCGAGCAAGGAAGCTAAACTGCTACACAGTCTAAACCTGTAAACATACTCACATCACAATGACTTTATCCTAGACTAGCATAGAGTGAAATGAGGACACTCGCTCTTCCGGTTCTTCACTGTGCAATTCTCGAATGACTATGTGTTAGCTGATCTTATCTTCATTGTTTCATTTCCAATGACTCAGCATGAAAAAGACATTCAAACTAAAAATCACACATAAAAAATGTGGGTTCTATTGCACAATATTTCCTTAAGTCAAGCTTTACCACAGTCTCCCTCTTGTACTTACCAATATGACCCAGAGGGGTTGTGTGTTCTTGTGCATATCAAAAACAGCGTGCTACAGTATAGGACAGTGGTGCTGTCTAGTGTATGCAGCTCAGAAGGCCTTACAGAAGGGTCAAATAGGCAGTAGCCCCTCACCTCTCAATGCCCAGCTCTTGGTTGCTCATCTGCTGGACCATGACCACCACCTTCTTCTGCACGCCCTGCCGCAGCTTGAAGTAGAACTTGTCCCGGTCCTTGGGAACTGGGCTGAGGAGAGGAGTATGTTGTTGGCTTAAAGGTCTGTTAAAGTGAGTGAGTGAGTGAGTGAGTGAGTGAGTGAGTGAGTGAGTGAGTGAGTGAGTGAGTGAGTGAGTGAGTGAGTGAGTGAGTGCTTTCACCCCATAGCATGCATAAGTGTGTGCGTGTGTGTGTGTGTGTGTGTGTGTGTGTGTGTGTGTGTGTGTGTGTGTGTGTGTGTGTGTGTGTGTGTGTGTGTGTGTGTGTGTGTGTGTGTAAGCACATTTAGTGGCTTCATGCTGACCTATAGTTTCCCTTGCTGTCGTCCTCCCGCACCTCCAGTGAGACTGTGAAGCTGAAGAGGTCACTGTCGGGGGAGAGGGGCAGGGCCGAGTCCCTCACGTCAGGGGCTGGCTTGGAGGAGCGGCGGAACGCTGTGGAGAAACTGTACAGGATCCGGCTCACCTGTAGGAAGAGGGGGAGAGGAGGGAAAAAGAGAATATAGAATTGTGCTTTATAGTCTATTAGAATAGAAGGTTGTCTTTTCACTCCGACAATATTTTTTTTCCATAAGTGGAGAAATGTGTACTTCTTTGACGTGCCATGTTCAGGTGGCAAGCAGACAAACAAAAAAGGGCTAATTAAAGTTAAGCAATGACAATAATAATAATATATGCCATTTAGCAGACGCTTTTATCCAAAGCGACTTACAGTCATGTGTGCATACATTATAATAATAAACGCTAGCTAGCTTGGTTTATGAACTAGCTAGCTACAGTAGCTAACTAATTCGTTTTCTGTCTAGTACTGGCAAATAACGGATTTTATTTCAAATCAGCCAACCCATGAGAACCTTTCATGATGGAATTGCAGTAGTTCTAACATTACTTTGTTATTATTTTATCAAGGAACAGCAACTTCGTGGCTTCAATTGTCAAGTAGGCTAGCTACTTTGTTTTCAACTCACGAAGGGTGTAACATGTCACTAATCGCCGTTTAAAACCGTTCATTTTAAATCTGGATAAGTCCATTTATGATTATGTGGTGCAACACATCTCTGATTAATTATTAACCTAGCTTTACAAAACCTAGACTGGCGCTAATCCTAGTTTAATTTAAAACCATGGTGGTGCAACCCACCCTATATTAAAAAAATTAAAAAAATAATCTTTGAGAAACTGGCTTAAAATTTATCTAGGTTTAAAGTGAAAACTAAACTTAGATTAGAGGAAGGATTTAATTGAACTAGGATTCATTTAAAACTAGGTTTAAAATTTGGTGCAACAAAATTAATAGATAAAACTTGATTTAACCCAGTTTAAGAGTTAATCCATGTTGGTGCAACCCACCCTGTTTTACAAGGGTCCTGGACCTCCCTATTTTTAACACTTCTACTGATATTGCACAAAAAGAGTATAATGATATTTCCCATTGACTGATCATAGTTTTTCAGATCCCCTAAGTTTGCCCTTTTTTTCTTCACTTTGGCACAATAGAAACAGATACCAGAAAATAATCAATCCGATTAGCTCGATTAAGTATATTTTACGAGGTCCGGTTTTTAAGCCTCCAAATATTAGTCAATTCCAACGTGTACATATTATTCGTTACTTCTGAGCGCCAGACAGTGATAGTTGGTAGTATGATTGCCTTCACGGTCAACTGACATACTTAAAACTGTATTTTAGTCCTGTACCCTTCTAATATAGTTATTTGTATCTTGGGAGACTCATTTGATTAATATAAATGTTTTCAAATAAGTTTGCATCAACATTATAGATTTATGACCCATCGTTGGATATTTTCTTCATCTGCATTAGTTTCTTATTGCCAGTGAATTTCTGTTAGTGTCTCCAAACTCACTTTAGTCGAGTCGTCAGCTACTTGGTCCATGGTCGCCTTGTTTCACTGTGTTTATTGCCGTGTTTGTTTGTCTTTATTTCTCGATCTAGTATTTGCCATAACATGCAGTTGCATACATAATGTTTCAGTTATTTCTTAACTTTAGAGTCGAGTTCTTTCCTTATTAAGAGGCATATTTTAGTAAAGAGAGGGAATGCCAAACGGATCACCTTCCCCTGACTACCTCAGTCGCCATCTTGACTACCTCCAAATCAGGTGTATGTTTACACCATTACTGTATATTGCTCCCTGTACCAATAATGATTATCCAGACAAATAGAATAGTGACTCACAGCTTCCTTGATATGGCAGGAGAAGACGTGGATCTGAAAATCCTCAGAGCTACGGTAGCTCTCAGTGAAGGAGAAGCAGTCGCTCTCGATGGAGCCCTCGCGACCCCGGGAGCAGAACAGCACCTTGTAGATGGGGAAAGAAGCGATCTCCGTGCCCGATGCCTGGTCCACGATCCTGAGGCATGGGAGACGACTTCAAGTCATTAAGCCTGGCAAATCCTATTGAATTGTTCCTTACAAAAACCATCGTAACTATAGCTCTTAGAAAAAGGAGTGTGCTTAATATAGTGATTTTAACAGGGACATACAATTGGTTGACATTTTGGCAAAGATCTGAGTGCTTCTGCTTTTCTTTATCTGGGATAGTCCCCATAAAGTTTTTAGAACAATCAAAATCTATGAGCTCTCCATAAGTGTGTACAGTAGGAGTTAGAAGTTGTTTAGTTAAGCCTAAGCCCCCTAAGACTCATACACATTGACGTTAGTGTATTTTATTTTATTTTTGTACTAATTTCCTCTGATGTAATCAGTCATGTTATTTCCCACAAATGACGTGTGCGCTTCTCATCTGGCAAAAGCAATAAGAAAGAGATTTCATAACCACATGGTTCATTATTTAATTTCCTCTTTCTGGCAACGTCTGTGGTGGCCCAGGGCCTGCAAGCTGACTTCCGATCCCCAGTTGGGGCTCCCGAGTGGCGCAGCGGTATAAGGCATTGCATATCACTGCAGTCCCTGGTTCGAATCCAGGCTGCATGATTGGGAGTCCCATAGGGCGGCGCACAATTGGCCCAGCGTCGTCCGGATTTGGCCGGGGAAGGCCGTCATTGTACGTAAGAATTTGTTCTTAACTGACTTGCCTAGTTAAATAAAAAGGTTTTAAATTATTTTCCATTATGAAGCTTACTGTTCCTCAGAACAGTGGAGCCAGTCACATTTGTTTGTAAATAGCACAACGGGAGAACACAGGAGTGTTCAATATCTGTCGGTGAGTCTCCGTTGTGCAGCGCACATGAGGTGATAAAGTTTAACCTGTTTGCAATTCACTGCTAAATGTTTGCCCCCAGATATCTTAGAATGGCTTCCTGCTAGCAGTCAAAAAGCTCTGGAAGAGTTCTGTACAGTTGCCTTTTTGTCAACTGTGCTTCCTACTAGTGTTTTTTCTCCTCTTCTGTTCTTCTCCCATCCGTTCCAGGTATACAAGCTCTTCCTTCAGAATAGCATGCATCACAACTTTGTTCATTTGCACAATTTCTCTCATTCACTTTTGCTTGTAAATGTCCACACTCACCGAAAATGACATTTGGTAGCTACTAGCTATGTTGGGATTTGCCCATCTTTGCAATTAGTTGTGTTTTGTTTTCGCTCATTAACGTTTCACTATTACTTTGCGCAAATCTTATTAGCATTCTTGTAATAAGGGGCCTAATAGTCTTTCCTCTTATTTTTAGCGCCCCTTGTGTGCTATGTTGGTAATACCATAAATCCCGGGATGAAAAAAGGACGGTATAACTTTATGAAAATCTGGATACCACCCATGCCTAGTTGCAAGCATATGTTCTTGAAGGATTTCGTTTAGGTCTGTTATTTCAGGAGAAATGCCCCAGAGCTCAAAAAATAGAACACATTCATATATACACTGCAGTGGTGCAGTATATTGGTGCATGTGATAACTGATCTGACACATGTTTTACAGAGGGTAAAACATGACAGAGTTGCTACGCTCTACCCACAGTGACCATACACACACTTCACATAGTAGAGTCTCTATTTGACTGACCTGACGCAGCCCTCGGGTACATTGGGCACATGGAGGGTGATGGGAATTGGGATGGCACTCTCTGCCCGCAGCGTGGTCATGGCTCTCAGGGCCTCGGGCTCACTGCGAGGGGCCTTCACCCACGTACAGCCCAGGTAGGACAGCTTACTGAACTGAACACTGTCCTCCTCCTGGACTGGAGGACTGCCCTGCCCTGCAGGAGGACACACCGACTCCACTGAGGGGCAGACAGACAAAAGGTCAAAGGTTACTTATTGCTTAGAATGATAGGATAGACAAGGTTAGCTCTGTGGAATAAATGGG
Source organism: Oncorhynchus gorbuscha (assembly GCF_021184085.1). Classification (NCBI taxonomy): domain Eukaryota; kingdom Metazoa; phylum Chordata; class Actinopteri; order Salmoniformes; family Salmonidae; genus Oncorhynchus; species Oncorhynchus gorbuscha. Next base: position 45,742,931 of record NC_060187.1, read on the forward strand.
TTGCCTAATCCTAGGTAAATACTCAATAAAATGGTACCTGATGCTATTATAATTTAGCTTTTGATAAGAGTAACTTGATGCAAAGTTTAATGCTAAAGTAGTACAGAGGAAAATGGAAATCAAGAGAGGGTGGTCTATGGAAATAGGTGGGATGGGCTGAGAGTGGCTGAGGGCTGGGATTAAAGCTCATGATCTGTCATAGTTGTGATAGTTGTGTATACCGGGTATTTCACTTTTATTTTATCAGGGATAATACTGAGCCCAAGGTGTCTTTTACAGATTAATTACATACTGTGCATTTGGAATGTATTCAGCCCCATTCCCTTTGCCCACGTTGTTACATTACAGCCTTATTGAAAAATGTTTTAAATCATTTTTGCCCCTCAATCTACACACAATAACCCATAAAGAAAAAGCAAAAAACAAGTTTAGAAATGTTTGCAAATATAATAATATTTAAAAACAGAAATACCTTATTTAGATAAGTACTCAGACCCTTTGCTATGAGACTCAAAATAGAGCGAAGGTGCATCCTGTTTCCATTGATCAGATGTTTCTATACCTTGATTGGAGTCCACTTGTGGTAAATTCAATTGATTGGACATGATTTGAGAAGGCATATACCTGCCTATGTAAGGTCCCACAGTTGACTGTGAATGTCAGAGCAAAAACCAAGCCATGAGGTAGAAAGAAGTGTCCGTAGAGCCCCGAAACAGAACTGTGTCGAGGCACAGATGTGGGGAAGGGTACCAAAAACATTACCACAGCATTGAAGGTCCCCAAGAACAGTGGCCTCCATCATTCTTAAATGGAAGAAATTTGGAACTACCGAGACCCTTCCTAGAGCTGTCCAAACTGAGCAACAGAGGAGAAGGTCCTTGGTCAGGGAGGTGACCAAGAACCCGATGGTCACTGACAGAGCTCCAGAGTTCTGCATGGAGTTTGCCAAAAGGCACCGAAAGGACCATGAGAAACAAGATTCTGTGGTCTGATGAAGCCAAGATTGAACTCTGGCCTGAATGCCAAGCGTCACCTCTGGAGGAAACCTGGCACTATCCCTATGGTGAAGCATGGTGGTGGCAGCAACATGCTGTGGGGATGTTTTTCCACATCAGCAAGGACTGGGAGACTAGTCAGGATTGAGAGAAAGATTAACGGAGCAAAGTACAGAGAGATCCTACTCCAGAGCACTCAAGGCATCAGACTGGGGTGAAGGTTCACCTTCTAACGGGGCAACAACCCTAAGCACACAGCCAAGACAACACAGGAGTGGCTTCCTTGAGGGACCCAGCAACAGCCCGGACTTGAACCTGATCAAACATCTCTGGAGAGACCTGAAAAGAGCTGTGCAGCAACACTGTAACGTAACAAAATGTGGAAGAAGTCAAGGGGTCAGAATAATTTCCAAATGCACTGTACATGTCAGTACATACACACAACAAGTAGGTCACATGGGGAGAGGCGTTGTGCCGTGAGTTGGTTTATTAAATTTTTTTAAACCAGGTTTGCGGTTCACTTGCGCTTTATAAGATGGAAGGGACTTCCATGCACTCATGGCTCTGTATAATACTGTACGTTTCCTTGAATTTGTTCTGGACCTGGGGATTGTGAAAAGACCCCTGGTGGCATGTCTGGTGGGGTAAGTGTGTGTGTGTTAGTGCTGTGTGTAATATGGCAAAGCAAACAATTGAATTTCCAACACGTTTCTTATAAAAACAAGAAGTGACCCAGTCAGTCTCCTCAACTCTAAACCAAGAGAGACTGGCATGGGTAGTATTAATATTAGCCCTCTGATTACAATGAAGAACAGCACCAGCTGCAGCTTTATTAGGTCTTTCTTTGCAGCACTTGACCATATGACTTGACAACAATCAAGATAAAACTAGAGCCTGCAGGACTTGCTTTGTGGAGGGATGTGTTTCCCCATATTTACAACCACTGAATATATATGTTTTGACCATGACGGTTTACAATCTAAGGTAACACCAAGTTACTTAGTCTCCTCAACTTGTTCAACAGCCACAACATTCATTAACAGATTCACCTGGTCTAAAACCTGACTGATGTATATTTAGAATACATTTCAAACATTAGAGTTCTTCGCTGAGAATGAATCAAGGATTCTAATATTTTAGCTAGGCAAGAAAGTTTAGAAATAGACAAATAATTATTTAGGTCACAAGAGTCAAAAGCTTTGTTAAAAGGGGAGTACATGCGCTGCCTTCCAAACCCTGGGGATAGTACCTGATCTAATCATCAAGATAAAAATATAGGTTAATGATTCAGCAATCAGAGGGGCAGAGAGCTGCAGAAGAAAATGGATTCAGCATATCAGCCCCAGTGGATTTAAGCAAGGCATCTAGCACATCACAGATAGTAAATTGTTGAAATGAAAACAAAGATTGACTAGAAGTTGATGGGTTAACCGTCCAGTCAGCTAGAGGCTGACAAAAGCAGTTGATTGACTGACCAGGATCAATTAAACCACTGTTTTACTCAAATAAAAAAGCCTGCCAAGATGAAATGATGATTAAAAGCATAACTTATCCCATTCTTCTCAGTTATGACACCAGAGTCAGACAGAACTTGCTTAGGCAGAGAAGAGGAACTTGTACAGTTCGTTGTACAGTGCGTTTACTGTTTCCCAAAATTTAGAAGGATGACAAAAGATGGAGCTTAAAAAGTAAATTGATTTAGCTTTCTCAAATAGACAATTGAGAAACAGATATCTCTAAAATATTGCAAGTCCACTAGAGTCAGTTAACCTTGCTTTGGCCCAGGCCTCATTTCTCATCTGAATAAACTCAGATTACTCCAAAGAAAACCAAGGGTTAGATCTATCATGGACTCTGAATTGTTTAAAGGGGGTATGTTATCTGCCAGAGGAATAAACACAGAGGATCATTTTTTCTAGGGTAATGAATACAGGAGACAGAAGCTAAATCACATGTCATGTAAAAACTAGAGGTTGACCAATTAAAATCGGAATTAGGGCTGATTTCAAGCCATCATAACCATCGGAAATCTGTATTTTTGGACACTGATTTGGCAGATATTTTTTTTGTTTTACACCTTTATTTAACTAGGCAAGTCAGTTAAGAACACATTCTTATTTTCAATGACGGCCTAGGAACAGTGGGTTAAAATCAATACACAGAAATATATATTTTTAAACCTGCATATTTAGCTAAAAGAAATCCAGGTTAGCAGGCAATATTAACCAGGTGAAATTGTCACAACTCAATTACGGTTCCGTATTTCACTGAAAGAATAAACGTCTTGTTTTCGAGATGATGGTTTCCGGATTTGCCCATATTAATGACCTAAGGCTCGTATTTCTGTGTGTTATTATGTTATAACTAAGTCTATGATTTGATAGAGCAGTCTGACAGAGGTGGTAGGCAGCAGCAGGCTCATAATCATTCCTACAAACAGCACTTTCGCTGTGTTTGCCAGCAGCTGTTTATGACTTCAAGCCTATCAACTCCTGAGATTAGGCTGGTGTAACCGATGTGAAATGGCTAGCTAGTTAGCGGGGTGCGTGCTAATAGCGTTTCAAACGTCACTCGCTCTGAGACTTGGAGTAGTTGTTCCCCTTGCTCTGCATGGGTAATGCAGCTTCGAGGGTGGCTGTTGTCATTGTGTTCCTGGTTCGAGCCCAGGGAGGAGCGAGGAGAGGGACAGAAGCTGTACTGTTACACTGGCAATACTAAAGTGCCTATAAGAACATCCAATAGTTAAAGATTAATGAAATACAAATGGTAGAGAGAAATAGTCCTATAATTCCAATAATAACTACAGCCTTAAAAGTTCTTACCTGGGAATATTGAAGACTCCTGTTAAGAGGAACCACCAGCTTTCATATGGTCTCATGTTCTGAGCAAGGAACTTAAATGTTAGCTTTCTTACATGGCACATATTGCACTTTTACTTCCTTCTCCAACACTTTGTTTTTGCATTATTTAAACCAAATTGAACATGTTTCATTATTTATTTGAGGCTAAATTGATTTTATTGATGTATTATATTAAGTTAAAATAAGTGTTCACTCAGTATTGTTGTAATTGTCATTATTACAAATACTTTATAAAAATCGGCCGATTAATCGGCATCGGCTTTTTTTTGGTCCTCCAATAATCGGTATCGGCATTGAAAAGTCATAATCGGTCGACCTCTAGTAAAGACCCTTGAGGAGAACGAACCACTGAGATCAAATGCAAATACTTCACTAGACAAACATTTATGGGGGTTATTATTAAGAATTCAAATCAATGTTGAGTTAACAGGGTTTTTCACATTTCGCCACGTGGGTTTATATTTAAATAGAGTCAGATTAAAATCAATGCATATACTCAATGCATATACTCCTATTAGATTGAATTGAATAAAATAGCCTGGTATGAGAATGGTAGCCCCTATCTGCAAAAGCAGTGTCTCTGCAGAAAGTGTATTATCTTGGCTATTGATCTGTGCCTTAAAATCTTTAGTGTGATTTACTAGCATATATGGGCATACGAATGTATAAGATTGCTTGGATTGCGTCCTACCTGATAGGTCGCTCCTACCAGGTGGCGTCTCCTCACCACGCGCTCTCACCACTGGTGTCCCCCAGGGCTCTGTTCTAGGCCCTCTCCTATTCTCGCTATACACCAAGTCACTTGGCTCCGTCATAACCTCACATGGTCTCTCCTATCATTGCTATGCAGACGAGACACAATTAATCTTCTCCTTTCCCCCTTCTGATGACCAGGTGGCGAATCGCATCTCTGCATGTCTGGCAGACATATCAGTGTGGATGACGGATCACCACCTCAAGCTGAACCTCGGCAAGACGGAGCTGCTCTTCCTCCCGGGGAAGGACTGCCCGTTCCATGATCTCGCCATCACGGTTGACAACTCCATTGTGTCCTCCTCCCAGAGCGCTAAGAACCTTGGCGTGATCCTGGACAACACCCTGTCGTTCTCAACTAACATCAAGGCGGTGGCCCGTTCCTGTAGGTTCATGCTCTACAACATCCGCAGAGTACGACCCTGCCTCACACAGGAAGCGGCGCAGGTCCTAATCCAGGCACTTGTCATCTCCCGTCTGGATTACTGCAACTCGCTGTTGGCTGGGCTCCCTGCCTGTGCCATTAAACCCCTACAACTCATCCAGAACGCCGCAGCTCGTCTGGTGTTCAACCTTCCCAAATTCTCTTACGTCACCCCGCTCCTCCGCTCTCTCCACTGGCTTCCAGTTGAAGCTCGCATCCGCTACAAGCCCATGGTGCTTGCCTACGGAGCTGTGAGGGGAACGGCACCTCAGTACCTCCAGGCTCTGATCAGGCCCTACACCCAAACAAGGGCACTGCGTTCATCCACCTCTGGCCTGCTCGCCTCCCTACAACTGAGGAAGTACAGTTCCCGCTCAGCTCAGTCAAAACTGTTCGCTGCTCTGGCCCCCCAATGGTGGAACAAACTCCCTCACGACGCCAGGACAGCGGAGTCAATCACCACCTTCCGGAGACACCTGAAACCCCACCTCTTTAAGGAATACCTAGGATAGGATAAAGTAATCCTTCTCACCCCCCTTTAAAAGATTTAGTTGCACTATTGTAAAGTGGCTGCTCCACTGGATGTCATAAGGTGAATGCACCAATTTGTAAGTCGCTCTGGATAAGAGCGTCTGCTAAATGACTTAAATGTAAATGTAAATAGGGCAGGCCGAGCCAAAGACCTCATTTCAAGACGGCTGCTACCTACATTCCGGTTAGCGTTGTGAAGCATAAACAAAATAAACACGGAATACGTTGATACACACCAAAAGCCAGGACTCCACAGCTCATGAGCATGTTTATTTGTCTGCCTGTAACCTACCGTTATTGACCACAAGCCCAGAGAGTCAACATTTTTAACCATTAGTAACCATTCTCACCACACATCATGAGGCATTCAATAACAACCATGTCTCAAGGAGGGTGAAAAGGGAACAATGGCCCAATTCCTGTTTCTGTGAAGGACTACAATGCCAGCATGGTGGGTATCGACCTATCTGATATTTGAGATAGGACCTGGTGGTAGCCTCCACAAGATCAGGAAGTGTTATAAGACTTACCACTGTGGACATTCATTCTCCACAAGCAGATGGACAAAACAAAAAGGTCAAACCCCTCTCTTCCAGTTGGCCTTCCAAGAGCAGCTGGTGTTGGAAATGGCTGAATTGGAGGCCCAAAGCAACCTCACACCAATCACAAGAACCCCCACTCAAGGTGAGCGCCACTATCCAACACATATGCCAAAAGACAGAAGGTAGAACTGCAAGCACTGCACAAACATGGGGGGGGGGGAATGGCAGATCTTCTGTCTAAAATGTCAGTTTGCTTTTTGTTTCCTGGCAGAGAGGAACTGCTTCAAAGATGCACAAGCTGAGGTGAAAGTGAAATCTAAATCATCTACATGTAAAAACTGTAAAAATGTAAAAACCAACACCATTTGATAAATAGTCCCACTTGTTTCTATTTTTGCAGCTTTTTTAGTGAAGGACAATTGTGTAACCAAGTTTGTGTGTGATAAGACATTTTTGTATGCACACACGCATGCATGCACACTTTTTGGGGTGACTTAGAAATGTCCTTGTTTTTAATAGAAAAGCATATTTCTTATCCCATTAAAAGAACATCAAATTGATCAGAAATATAGTGCAAAACACCAGTCTCAAAGTCAACAGTGAAGAGGCGACTCCGGGATTCTGGACTACTAGGCAGTTACAAAGCAAAAGCCAAATCTCAGACTTTCCAATAAAAATAAAAAAATATTTAGATGGGCAAAAGAAGACAGAGGAACTCTGCCTAGAAGGCCAGCATCCGGAATTGCCTCTTCACTGATGGCGTTGAGACTGATGTTTTGTGGGTACTATTTTAATGAAGCTGCCAGTTGAGGACTTCTGAGGAGTCTGTTTCTCAGACTAGACACTAATGTACTTGTCCTCTTGCTCAGTTGTGCACCAGGGCCTCCCACTCCTCTTTCTATTCTGGTTAGGGCAAGTTTGCGCTGTTCTGTTAAGGGAGTAGTACACAGCGTTGTATGAGATCTTCAGTTTCTTGGCAATTTTTCTCAAGGAATAGCCTTCATTTCTCAGATCAAGAATAGACTGACAAGTTTCAAAATAAATACCTAAGTTTCTGGCCATTTTGAGCCTGTGATCGAACCCACAACCCAGATACTCAACTAGTCTAAAGGCCAGTTTTATTGCTTCTTTAATCAGTACAACAGTTTTCAGCTGTGCTAACATGATTGCAAAAGTATTTTCTAATGATCAATTTGCCTTTTAAAATGATAAACTTGGATTAGCTAACACAACGTGCCATTGGAACACAGGAGTGATGTTTGCTGATAATGGGCCTCTGTACGCCTAAGTAGATATTCAATTTTTTTTTATGTGATATTTCCAGCAACAAGTCATTTACAACATTAACAATGTCTACACTGTACTTTGATCAATTTGATGTTATTGTACATTTCTAAGTGCCCCCCAAACATTTGAACGGTAGTGTGTGTGTGTGTGTGTGTGTGTGTGTGTGTGTGTGTGTGTGTGTGTGTGTGTGTGTGTGTGTGTGTGTGTGTGTGTGTGTGTGTGTGTGTGTGTGTGTGTGTGTGTGTGTGTGTGTGTGTGTGTGTGTATACATACACAGGTGCTATATCTGAGTGTTTTTTTAAATATATATATAATATATAATATATAAATATAAATATATTATATATATATATATATATATATATATATATTATATATAATAATATATTATATATATTATATATATATATGTGTTGCTTTTATATGTTTTTTGTAAACAGGGGACCAATACATTGGATATGCCTAGGCTAAATGTTCGGGCACCTTGGAGGTTGAAAAAACACATGGATATCCCCTGCATGTCCACCGACACAATGTTTTGAGAGAAGTTGGTGTTGTAGAAATGTATTTATTTAGTGAACAATATATATCTTTTAGGCACATCCAGTGTGCAAAAACAGTGCAATTACCACATTCTGACACTTTGGAGAGTTTGAAACGACACTTGAATGTACCCTGGATTTTTTTATTTTACCATTATTTAACTAGGCATGGGGGTTAAGAACAAATTCTTATTTACAATGACGGCCTAGGAACAGTGGGTTAACTGCCTTGTTCAGGGTCAGAACGACAGAGGTTTACCTTTTCAGCTCGGGATTCAATTTAGCAACCGTTTGGTTACAGGCCCAATGCTCTAACAACCTAACCCATAACATCACCACAATGTTTTAGTAAGGTTGATATGGTAGAAATTGTGTTTTTAAACTTAACAAATAGCATTTAGGGATTGAAAATAAGTTAGAGCACTGGATAACCTAATTTACAGACATGTACCACTTTGGAGAGGTTTAGGGACACTTGGCAACATCCCGTTACCACACCTGACACCACTTATTAAAACATCTGCCCATTTCTTGTTGTTAGGTCTATCAATCCCATTTTCTTTCCTGGTACAGTTCACGTTGTGGAAGCGATCTGATGCGTTTCCAGCTCTAGTCATCAATAATTCACTTATATCTGGTCAATGAAAGATGACTTTCAAAATAAAAGGTTATTTTGTGTGTACTTGATCTTGTGAACTAACTCCTATCCATCTTCTGAACATTTCCTCATAATCTACCAGAGGTCTTCTTTCCAAATATACCAAGTTTTGGCATGTCAGAATCATGTAATTACACATGAATACCAGTTACTGTTGGGTAGGTCTATTTACACGTAAATCTACATTTAAGAGGTTAAATTGATCTGAGGGCAGGGATAACTAATCCAGATTCAAATCCCCTAAAATGACAAACTCTGAGGACAGAAAAGGCTTTAAAACACTCAGATATAGCACCTGCCATGGCAGCAGGGGGGCAGTAAATCCCAGCAACAAATAAATGTGTTCTGGTTTATGGACACATCTACAACCAGGAGCTCAAATTTCTTGGGAACACGAAATATTTAGAGATTGAACGCAATGAAATTTGATTTTACATATATGGCCACTCCTCCCCCAATCTGTCACATCTAATATAATGTTTAATGTGTATATCGAAAAACTATATTTCTGTTATGTCATAAAGTACCATGTATGTCAAATGTTAATGTAACAAAATAACAGTGAAAACTAAAACAGTACTTTTGTACAGAGGACAAACCACAATGCTAGTCCTCTGTAGCTGAGGAAGCCACTTGTGGAAAGAGGAAGTCATGTCTAACCTGTGCTTTCTCACTCAACAACAGGATGTGAAACAATGAGGACAGAACAGCAGCACCTGGAAGTGCACTGCTGACTTGCACACCACCAGGTTGGACTGAAGAAGATAATTTGTTCTTAAATAGATACACGACATGCATCTTATAACAATGCAACTGTATTGTGTAGCCTGTTGCTGTAGATGGGCTGTGTTTTGGTTAGCCAGCCCTGTGACACAGTACCAGTGCACGTTGACCTCTACTTGTCTGTATGGCCAGTACAGTACACTATGATACTACTCAGTAACAATTGATGATAAGATGACATTGTGTATCTTTTCTACTGATTTTACCTACTGCACATAAAGCATGTGAAACTATTCTTCAAATCATGTAGCTATGATAAAATGTTATTCGACATTGAGGTCACCAGAGCAGCCAGCAAAAGCCTATACAGTACCAGTCAAAATGTGGACTGAACTACTCATTCAAGGTTTTTCCCTTTTACTTATTTTCTAAATTGTGGAATAGTAGTGAAGGCAACAAAACTATGAAGTAACACATATGGAATCGTGTAGTATCCAAATAAGTGTGAAACAAATCTAAATATATGTTATATTTGAGATTATTCAAAGTAGCCACCCTTTGCCTTGATGACAGCTTTGCACACTCTTGGCATTCTCTCAACCAGCCTCATGAGGTAGTCACCTGGAATGCATTTTGATTAACAGGTGTGCCTTGTTAAAAGTTCATTTGTGGAATTTCTTTCCTTCTTAATGCGTTTGAGCCAATCAGTTGTGTGTGAAAAGGTAGGGGTGGTATACAGAAGATAGCCATTCTTGGTAAAAGAACAAGTCCATATTATGGCAAGAACAGCTCAAATAAGCAAAGAGAAATGACAGTCCATCATTACTTTAAGACACAAAGGTCAGTCAATCCGGAACATTTCAAGAACTTGGACATTTCTTCAAGAGCAGTCGCAAAAATCAAATCAAATTGTATTTCTTACGTACAGCTGTAGACCGTAGTGAAATACTTACAAGCCCTTAACCAACAATGTAGTTAAGAAAATATCTAAAAAGATTAGCTGAGCGCCTCCATGCTCTGGACACTACGCTGACAGACACAGCAAATCTTGCCACAGCTCGCATTGATGTACCATCCTGGATGAGCTGCACTACCTGAGCCACTTGTGTGGGTTGTAGACTCCGTCTCATGCTACCACTAGAGTGAAAGCACCGCCAGCATTCAAAAGTGACCAAAACATCAGCCAGGAAGCATAGGAACTGAGAAGTGGTCTGTGGTCACCACCTGCAGAACCACTCCTTTATTGGGGGTGTCTTGCTAATTGCCTATAATTTCCACCTGTTGTCTATTCCATTTGCACAACAGCATGTGAAATGTATTGTCAATCAGTGTTGCTTCCTAAGTGGACAGTTTGATTTCACAGAAGTGTGATTGACTTGGAGATACATTGTGTTGTTTAAGTGTTCCCTTTATTTTTTTGAGCAGTGTATATGAGACGTTTTTTATTTTTTTTAAACAATCTATATAGATATTTTGATATGGCATGTCTGATTCTGTACATTGAGATGCTCATGCGTTAACTTTTCCATAGATCACAGACTGATTCATTGCCCTAAGGGGTGAGAGGTGTAGTGCCGACAGTACCTGCAGGTGTTGGGTCCAGCGTAAAGCCCTGGGGTCGTGTCTGTGGACCAGGGGCTATGGAGGTCAATGACCCCTGAAAAGCCTCTGTTCTCTCCTCTGCTACTGCTCCTCCACTAATCTCCTCTTTCACCACGTCGTCATCCAGCACCTCCTCCATGGCTCTCTCCAGCTGTTCGTTCCCATTGCAGGACATCTGAGGAAAGGAAGGAATTGAGAGGTGAAAATCTGTGTAGTGTAATCTGCCGTCTCAGCCACTGCCCGTCACCAAGGAAATACCCCAAGGCTCAATCCTAGGCCCTACACTATTCTCAATGTACAACAACATAGCTCAGGCAGTTGGAAGCTCCCTCATCCATTTATATGCAGATTATACAGTCTTGTACTCAGCTGGCCCCTCTCTGGATGTTGTGCTAAATGCTCTACAACAATGCTTTCTTAGTGTCCAATAAGCTTTCTCTACCCTTAACCATGTTCTGAACACCTCCAAAACAAAGGTCATGTGGTTTGGTAAGAAGAATGCCCCTCTTCCAACAGGTGTTATTACTACCCCTGAGGGTTTAGAGCTTGAGGTAGTACTTGGGAATATGGCTAGACCCACTCACTGTCACAGTCATACGCTGGACCTAGTTTTGTCCCATGGAATAAATGTTGTGGATCTTAATGTTTTTCCTCATAATCCTTGACTATCAGACCACTATTTTATTACGTTTGCAATTGCAACAAATAATCCGCTCAGACCCCAACCAAGGAACATCAAAAGTCGTGCTAGAAATTTATAGCACAGACAACACAAAGATTCCTTGATGTCCTTCCAGATTCCCTCTGTCTACCCAAGGACGCCAGAGGACAAAAATCAGTTAACCACCTAACTGAGGAACTCAATTTAACCTTGCGCAATACCCTAGATGCAGTTGCACCCCTAAAAACTCAAAACATTTCTCATAAGAAACTAGCTCCCTGGTACACAGAAAATACCCGAGCTCTGAAACAAGCTTCCAGAAAATTGGAACGGAAATGGAGCCACACCAAACTGGAAGTCTTCCGACTAGCTTGGAAAGACCGTGCAGTACCGAAGAGCCCTTATTGCTGCTCGATCATCCTATTTTTCTAACTTAATTGAGGAAAATAAGAACAATCTGAAATTCCTTTTTGATACTGTCGCAAAGCTAACTAAAAAAGCAGCATTCCCCAAGAGAGGATGACTTTCACTTTAGCAGTGATACATTCATGAACTTCTTTGAGGAAAAGATTATGATTATTAGAAAGCAAATTACGGACTCTTCTTTAAATCTGCGTATTCCTTCCAAGCTCAGTTGTCCTGAGTCTGCACAACTCTCCCAGGACCTAGGATCAAGAGAGACGCTCAAGTGTTTTAGTACTATATCTCTTCACACAATGATGAAAATAAATCATGGTCTCTAAACCGTCAAGCTGATATACTGGACCCTATTCCAACTAAACTACTGAAAGGGCTGCTTCCTGTGCTTGGCCCTCCTATGTTGAACATAATAAACGGCTCTCTATCCACCGGATGTGTACCAAACTCACTAAAAGTGGCAGTAATAAAGCCTCTCTTGAAAAAGCCAAACCTTGACCCAGAAAATATTTTAAAAACTATCTGCCTATATCGAATCTTCCATTCCTCTCAAAATTTTTAGAAAAGGCTGTTGCGCAGCAACTTACTGCCTTCCTGAAGAGAAACCATGTATACGAAATGCTTCAGTCTGGTTTTAGACCCCATCATAGCACTGAGACGGCACTTGTGAAGGTGGTAAATGACATTTTAAATGGCATCGGACCGAGGCTCTGCATCTGTCCTCGTGCTCCTAGACCTTAGTGCTGCTTTTGATACCATCGATCACCTCATTCTTTTGGAGAGATTGGAAACCCAAATTTGTCTACACGGACAAGTTCTGGCCTGGTTTAGATCTTATCTGTCGGAAAGATATCAGTTTGTCTCTGAATGGTTTGTCCTCTGACAAATCAACTGTGAATTTCAGTGTTCCTCAAGGTTCCGTTTTAGGACCACTATTGTTTTCACTATATATTTTACCTTTTGGGGATGTTATTTGAAAACATAATGTTAACTTTCACTGCTATGCGGATGACACACAGCTGTACATTTCAATGAAACATGGTGAAGCCCCAAAATTGCCCTTGCTAGAAGCATGTGTTTCAGACATAAGGAAGTGGATGGCTGCAAACGTTCTACTTTTAAACTCTGACAAAACAGAGATGCTTGTTCTAGGTCCCAAGAAACAAAGATCTTCTGTTGAATCTGACAATTAATCTTAATGGTTGTACAGTCGTCTCAAATAAAACTGTGAAGGACCTCGGCATTACTCTGGACCCTGATCTCTCTTTTGAAGAAGATATCAAGACCATTTCAAGGACAGCTTTTTTCCATCTACGTAACATTGCAAAAATCAGAAACTTTCGGTCCAAAAATGATGCAGAAAAATTAATCCATGCTTTAGTCACTTCTAGGTTAGACTACTGCAATGCTCTACTGTCCGGCTATCCGGATAAAGCACTAAATAAACTTCAGTTGGTGCTAAATACGGCTGCTAGAATCCTGACTAGAATCAAAAAAAAATTGGATCATATTACTCCAGTGCTAGCCTCTCTACACTGGCTTCCTGTCAAAGAGGGGGCTGATTTCAAGGTTTTACTGCTAACCTACAAAGCATTACATGGGCTTGCTCCTACCTATATCTCTGATTTGGTCCTGCCGTACATACCTACACGTACGCTACGGTCACAAGACGCAGGCCTCCTAATTGTCCCTAGAATTTCTAAGCAAACACCTGGAGGCAGGGCTTTCTCCTATAGAGCTCCATTTTTATGGAACGGTCTGCCTACCCATGTCAGAGACGCAAACTCGGTCTCAACCTTTAAGTCTTTACTGAAGACTCATCTCTTCAGTGGGTCATATGATTGAGTGTAGTCTGGCCCAGGAGTGGGAAGGTGAACGGAAAGGCTCTGGAGCAACGAACCGCCCTTGCTGTCTCTGCCTGGACGGTTCCCCTCTTTCTACTGGGATTCTCTGCCTCTAACCCTATTACAGGGGCTGAGTCACTGATGTGGTCATCCTGTCTGGGTTGGCGCCCCCCCCTTGGGTTGTGCCATGGCGGAGGTCTTTGTGGGCTATACTCAGCCTTGTCTCAGGATGGTAAGTTGGTGGTTGAAGATATCCCTCTAGTGGTGTGGGGGCTGTGCTTTGGCAAAGTGGGTGGGGTTATATCCTTCCTGTTTGGCCCTGTCCGGGGGTGTCCTCGGATGGGGCCACAGTGTCTCCTGACCGCTCCTGTCTCAGCCTCCAGTATTTATGCTGCAGTAGTTTATGTGTCGGGGGGCTAGGGTCAGTTTGTTATATCTGGAGTACTTCTCCTGTCCTATTCGGTGTCCTGTGTGAATCTAAGTGTGCGTTCTCTAATTCTCTCCTTCTCTTTCTCTCTCTCGGAGGACCTGAGCCCTAGGACCATGTCCCAGGACTACCTGACATGATATCTCCTTGCTGTCCCCAGTCCACCTGGCCGTGCTGCTGCTCCAGTTTCAACTGTTCTGCTTTATTATTATTCGACCATGCTGGTCATTTATGAACATTTGAACATCTTGGCCATGTTCTGTTATAATCTCCACCCGGCACAGCCAGAAGAGGACTGGCCACCCCACATATGCTCTCTCTAATTCTCTCTTTCTTTCTCTCTCTCGGAGGACCTGAGCCCTAGGAGCATGCCCCAGGACTACCTGACATGATGACTCCTTGCTGTCCCCAGTCCACCTGGCCGTGCTGCTGCTCCAGTTTCAACTGTTCTGCCTTATTATTATTCGACCATGCTGGTCATTTATGAACATTTTAACATCTTGGCCATGTTCTGTTATAATCTCCACCCGGCACAGCCAGAAGAGGACTGGCCACCCCACATAGCCTGGTTCCTCTCTAGGTTAGCCTGGTTCCTCTCTAGGTTAGCCTGGTTCCTCTCTAGGTTAGCCTGGTTCCTCTCTAGGTTTCTTTCTAGGTTTTGGCCTTTCTAGAGAGTTTTTCCTAGCCACCGTGCTTCTACACCTGCATTGCTTGCTGTTTGGGGTTTTAGGCTGGGTTTCTGTACAGCACTTTGAGATATCAGCTGATGTACGAAGGGCTATATAAATACATTTGATTTGATTTTGATTTGACAGTGCCCTGTCCATCTCTCAGCACATATCAAAGCTGCAGGCTAAAGTTAAATCTAGACTTGGTTTCCTCTATCGTAATCGTTCCTCTTTCACCCCAGCTGCCAAACTAACCCTGATTCAGATGTCCATCCTACCCATTCTAGATTACGGAGACATCATTTATAGATCAGCAGGTAAGGGTGCTCTCGAGCGACTAGATGTTCTTTACCATTCGGCCATCAGATTTGGCACCTATGCTCCTTATTAGGACATCACTGCACTGTATACTCCTCTGTAAACTGGTCATCTCTGTATACCCATCGCAAGACCCACTGGTTGATGCTTATTAATAAAAAAAACTTAGGGCTCACTGCCTCCTATCTGAGATATCTACTGCAGCCCTCATCCTCAACACCCATTCTGCCAGTCACATTCTGTTAAAGGTCCCCAAAGCAAACATCCCTGGGTCGCTCCTCTTTTCAATACGCTGCAGCTAGCAACTGGAACGAGCTGCAACAAAGACTCAAACTGGACAGTTATCTCAATCTCTTCATTCAAAGACTCAATAATGGACACTCTTACTGAGAGTTGTGGCTGCTTTGTGTGATGTATTGTTCTCAACCTTCTTGACGTTTCTGCTGTTGACTGTGCCCAATAATGTTTGTACCATGTTTTGTGCTGCTACCATGTTGTGTTGCTACCATGCAGTGTTGTCATGTGCTGCCATATGCTGCCTTGCTATGTTGTTGTCTTAGGTCTCACTTTATGTAGTGTTGTCTCTCTTGTTGTGATGTGTGTTTGGTCCTATATTTGTATTGTATTTATTTCCATCCCAGGCACCCGTCCCCGCAGGAGGCCTTTTGGTAGGCCGGCATTGTAGATAAGAATTTGTTCTTAACTGACTTGCATAGTTAAATAACAATTAAATAAAAAAATGTGTGTGAACTAGCCTCTCTTTCAGAAGAGACAATTGCTTTCTAGTAGAATTAATTATATAGGAATAATCAATAGAAGTAATAATTTTGTTATAATTATGTGTGTGTGTGTCCATGTTTTGTCTGTGTGACTGATCAAATGAATAGATAAGTGTGTGAGTGTTGTGGCAGAGGCCCACCTTGAGTCTGGGCTTGCCCTCTGAGCCCGAGGGGGATCCTCCGGCGGACGGCTGCACCAGCACAAACTCCTCGCTGGTGACGGTGGCCACGGATTCGGTGGAGCCGCTCACTTTGCCCAGAGAGGAGGTGTCGTCCATGGTTAGCCAGGAGCCCCAGGGGCAAGCGCTCTGCCCCTCTGTCCGCTTCTTCGCCTCACAGTGCCCTTCTGCTCAGCCTCCTGCTGCTGCAGCCCTGAATGAAACACAGCACATGCATTTCAGTACAGTTGGATTGTAATTATGGTATAGAAAGCGTATAGCCCAGGCCTAGCCTACATAGGTCTAACATTACGCATTTAAGAAGGGAGTAACCTTCAGTTTGTCACATCATGACAGTATCTAGTGAAGAAGCATTATCAAATTAATTTCCAATTATTACCTTACAGGAGTAACCAAGATGCTAGAAATACAGATCAAACGAGAGACTCCCTGAATCATATTAAAAGTGAACGGGTCAATTTGACAAGTCATCCCACAAATCACCAGTCACCTAGGGAAAGGCCTAATTTAAAACTGGAGTGGAGGGCATCCTGCCTAAGCTGACAGAGTACCCAAGCCTGACATTTCCGTCCCTCAAAGCCCTATATCTGAAATAGATATTGTCGATTCAGCAGTCAAATTACACTTAGGTCTAACGTTTGCTGACCTCAAAGGCTTACTTCAGTGAGTTATCAGTTTAACAAAATCAGGCCTTGGCTCTTCACTTTGTTTTGAAGATGTAGAGGATGATGACTCCTGTTTGAGGACTGCATAGTTTTTTTCTGCTCTTACAAGAGCTGTAGGATAAACTTGTAGGATAAGCTTGTGATAGCCTTGTTGTTTATCCTGACACTCACATCTTGACAAGATCAAATCAAACCTGGTTTGGGTGACCAATGTTGTGGCTGAGCATCAGTGGTATCACCCACAAGAGTTATGATCGGAATACGCTGCCGAGAGACAGTGCACTGACGGAGTAAAATATATTTAAAGTCTAACTTGCTTTACAGTAATTCCAAAGACCAGGCAGGAATAGGCTTTTAGAGAAATGCTGAACCGAAACCTTACACAGCCTAATGTATAAAAATAAAAAAATTACATCTCATACGAAGCTTATCAAGACTACGAGCTATGGTCTCACACTGTAGTCATGGCCTTGCTGGTTTTTCAACTCAAAGACCTGTTACGGTGCCTGTTGAGTGAAAAGCAGTGCTGTTCTAATACAAAGACCTTACTCTGAAGACATATTTACCTTGAAATTCAGCAGACGCAGCGACAGCCAGGAGTTATTAGCCTGGTAGAGTGAAGCCACTTGGTTGCTTGTTTGCTAACAAGTTTGCTAGCCAGTAGCCACCTAGGCCAAACCAAGTGTAACATGTGGAATAAGCTAGCCTATGTGAAGCGATTGGGTCCTTAACCCTTACTGTTGAAAGAGTGAGCACACACACACACACACACACACTGTGGCTGCAGAGTCATGTGCTCCCATCACACTCATTCAATTACATCCATTAAAACTGCAGAGGGGTAAAAGGATGAATGTTTCCAGTTATACGCAATTAAAGTACCGAGATTTAAAAAAAGATTTGACGAGGCCTAACCTATATCAAAATGCTGTAGGTATTCAGTGCTCAACTGTTACAGCAGTGTGACAGGATAGGACAACTCGATTTACTCTTATAGAATGTTAGGAACCGTTACAAGCAATTTAACCTGTAGGCTTGCCTCTTATCTGTGACCGTGTTGCCCTTGTTATGCTGAGCACAAGTGTAGAAAGTGAAAGGGTTTTGGCACTGCCATTGACCAGTCCTACATTTTGCCCTGGAAGCTTTAGCAAACAAGTCCAATTTGTAAGTCGCTCTGGATAAGAGCGTCTGCTAAATGACCTAAATGTAAATGTAAGTCACTTTTACATGATCTGTCAAGGCTACTCACTTACAATCCTGTCTTTTTTTAAAATTGTGTAAGTGCAATCCTGTCTACACACCTTAATATTTTTCTGCACGATATGGAATGTTAATTTAAGAGCACCAGACCTATACTTACATTAGGGAGTGGTGAAAACAATTGACATCAATAGACCTTACCACATAAGACAACACTTGAGCCATTTAACTAGTCTAACTGGTTGTGTGGGCAGAGGTTTCCCTTTAGTTTCTGCCTTACAGGTGAAACAGCCTCCTTGTACTGCCCCAATAAGACAAGAAGCTCTAAACCCCAAACTTTCATCGGTTACACCCATTTAGGCTAAGGTGTTGATCATTAGGTAAGCTAGATCATCCAATGATAGCCCACGCTTCAAATGCACATGACTAATAGAGCTAGGCAGCCATAGTTGCAAGTACAGGGACAAATTATACAAAGATTAGTCATCTAGCCTAAACATTTCACTCGGTTTTGGTTATCAGAGCAAAATAAAACCGTACCCAAGAGTTCCTTAACTGGCGGCCAGCGGGCCGAATTTGGCCCATGGGTGGTTTTATTAGGCTTCCGTCTAAAACGATTGAGCTGATCCATCTAGGTTATTCAAGGCAAGTCTAAATCCTTTTAGGTGGGGCAACAACTTTTCATTGGCCTTGCATCCCTATCCAGTTATATATATATATATTTATTTATTTTTGCCTTTATTTAACTAGGCAAGTCAGTTAAAAACATATTCTTATTTACAATGACAGCATACCAAAAGGCCTCTTGCGGGGACGGGGGCCTGGGATTAAAAATATAGGACAAAACACTCATCACAACAAGAGGGACAACACAACACTACATAAAGAGAGACCTAAATATAGCAAGGCAACACAACATGAGAACATGGTAGCAGGACAAAACATGGTAGAAACATTATTGGGCAGAGACAACAGCACAAAGGGCAAGAAGGTAGAGACAACAATACATCACACAAAGCAGCTACAACTGTCAGTAAGTGTCCATGACTGGGTCTTTAAATGAAGAGATTGAGATAAAACTGTCTAGTTTGAGTGTTTGTTGCAGCTCGTTCCAGTCGCTAGCTGCAGCGAACTGAAAAGTGGAGTGACCCAGGGATGTGTGTGCTTTGGGGATCTTTATCAGAATGTGACTGGCAGAAAGGGTGTTGTATGTGGAGGATGAGGGCAGCAGAAGATATCTTAGATATGAGGGAGTGAGGCCTAAGAGGATTTTATAAATAAGCATCGACCAGTGGGTCTTGTGACGGGTATACAGAGATGACCATTTTACAGAGGAGTAGAGTAGTAGAGTACAGTGGAGTAGAGTGCAGTGATGTGTCCTATAACGAGCATTGCTGGCAAATCTGATGTCAGAATGGTAAAGAACATCTAGCCGCTCGAGAGCACCCTTACCTGCCGATCTATAAATGATGTCTCCGTAATCTAGAATGGGTTGGATGATCATCTGAATCAGGGTTAGTTTGGCAGCTGGGGTGAAAGAGGAGCGATTACGATAGAGGAAACCAAGTTTAGATTTACCCTGTAGCTTTGATAAGAGAAGGACAGTGCACCGTCTAGCCATACTCTCAAGTACTTGTACAAGGTGACTACCTCAAGCTCTAAACACTCAGGGGTAGTAATAACACCTGTGGGAAGAGGGGCATTCTTCTAACCAAACCATGACCTTTGTTTTGGAGGTGTTCAGAACAAGGTTAATGGTAGAGAAAGCTTATTGGACACTAATACCATACCCAAACCGGACACCATCGTGCACAAATTGATTTTGTGTCTCCCCCCCCCCCCCACACACACACCAAATGCGATCACGCAGGTTGAAATATCGAAAACTCTGAACCAATTATATTAACTTGGGGACAGGTCAAAAAGCATTAAACATTTGTGGTAATTTAGCTAGCTAATTTGTCCTATTTAACTAGCTTGCTGTTGCTAGCTAATTTTTCCTGGGATATAAATGTTGAGTTGTTATTTTAGCTGAAATGCACAAGGTCCTCTACAATTAATCCACACAGAAAAAGATCAACCAAATGGTTTCTAGTCATCTCTTTGCAGGCTTTTTCTTCTTTGGACTTTATATGGCAATTGGCATCTAACTTTCATAGTATTACCACAAAGACCGACCGAACTCAGTTCATGAGTATCTGCTTCTATAAACCAATGAGGAGATGGGAGAGGTAGGACATGCACTTGCACTAAAATAGAACTGACTTCTATTTTAGAGCTAGGCAACGCAGACGCTCGTTGCGCGCGCGAGCAGTGTGGGTGCAATGATTGAATAATATGTATGTGTATAAATGGATGAGAGCTTCCTGCTGCCTGAGCTATGTTGTTGATGTAAATTGAGAAGCACGTGGGGCCTAGGATCGAGCCTTGGGGTACTCCCTTGGTGATAGGCAGTAGCTGAGACAGCAGATGTTCTGACTTTATACAATGCACTCTTTGAGAGAGGTAGTGAGCAAACCAGGCCAAAGACTCCAATACTCCTTAGTCGGCCCACAAGAATGGAATGGTCTACAACATCAAAAGCTTTGGCCAAGTCAATAAAAATAGCAGCACAATATTGCTTAGACTAAAGGGCAATGGTGACATTATTGAGGAACTTTAAAGTTGAAGTGACATCCATAACATGAGCGGAAACCAGATTGCATACCCAAGAGAATACTATAGACATCAAGAAAGCCAGTCAGTTGATTATTGACAATTTCTTCCAACACTTTTGATAAACAGGGCAAAATAGAAACAGACCTATAACAGTTAGGATCAGCTTGATCTAAGGATGGGTAAAGTCTGTCTGAAGCCCTACAGCCCGGGGCTATGACATCATCCTGAGTTCCTGTGGAGAGCGAGGCTTGCTGCTTGGTTACAGCAACTGGTGACAGCAACTTTCCTGCCTCTGGGAAATAAGTTGCAGTGAAGTGGGGAACACAAAGGTCTGTCACTTCTGCATGGCCTGCCTGACACCAGTTGACTAAGAGTGCATCTTCTAGCTAGAAAACAGGGTGAGAAACAGAAACCTCAGAAGGAAAGGAAGAGGGTAGACAGAGTGAGTAAGCATTTGAGCACTGCATGTAGCTTTTCTCCAAGCAGCGTTTTTGCTTCCAAAGAATAGCAAACTACTGCTGCTAGGCCCATGTACTTAAAATAGCCGAATATTAGGGTAGCATTTCTAGTTGTAGGTTAAGCTACATAATGTTGAGACCTCCCTAATAATAACTTTTCAGCTGGTTTGCACAACATTGTTCAGTCTTGGCTCAGGACTTTATACTATAACCCTTGACCAAAGTAATGTCATTTAAGCCTAAACTTGAGTTGTCTGCCTGTGTGTGTGTGAGAGAGGCACTTTGCAAAATGTGGTTAAGATTTAAAGGGGTACTTCAAGATGTTTGCAATAAAGGCCTTTTTCTACTTCCCCAGAGTCAGACGAACTCATTTATACCATTTGTCTGTCTCTGCATGCAGTTAGAATTAAGTAGCTAACTAGCGTTAACGCAAACGCTAACTAGCATGCTAGTAGATACCATAGACGACAAGTCATTGTGCTAATGCTAGTTAGCATTGGCTTGCAAAACTACCTCCAACTTTGTTTATACTGGATGCAGATATATAAAAACGGTATCGATGAGTTAATCTGACTCTGGGTGAAGTAGATAAAGGGCTTCATTACCAAAATCCCGAAGTACCCCTTTAAAATGCAAACACATCAGGTGCTGCAGAAGTGTGAACCTACAGTACAGTAGCTAAATGTCTCATGTTAAGTAGAATAAACAACTCCACTACTGTATTTGTTCTTCTGGTATAAGGTCACTAAGACTTGTGAAATAAGGTTGTATGCACTGCACTACCTGATACAGTCAGGGTGCTGAGGTAGCTCTATAGAGCTTGCCGTCCTCATGTATACAGTTAACAACAGTAAGTACAGTTCTTATACAGTAACATTCTGTCTTAGCTCATAATATTGGAGAAGAGTTCTAGTTAAGGATGAGGCAAATGACTACCTGTTTAGCACCATGTGTTCCACATTGGAAGGTATGTACGTAATCTATAGACTGTTCTGATTAGGAGGTCCTCGTTTGCGTCGGCGAGCAGTGCACAAGAAATAACTAAATCCAATTGTTAGAAGCTAACAATTGGATTGCCCCTTCCAAATAAAAAACAAACATGGATGTCAATGTCTGCGCGCATACACGCCACACTGCCCATATTGCGAGGCTGATTAGCTAGGGCAAACTGGTGTAAAATGTAAACACAAAACGGTGTGCGTGCAAAGCGAGAACAGCATGGAGTCCATGTTTGGTTTGGATATAATTAATTATTTCATGAGCACTGCTCTGTGATGAAAACAACGACATCCTAATCAGGACCGTCTACCGTTGACGGATATAGGCTCGGATGTGGGAAAAGTGTCGCCAAGCAACCATAGGCACAGGGTGGCAAATTACTTGCAAGGTGGGTATATGTTACCAGACCCGAGTTCAACTCAGGTCTAAAATACAGCACCTACGGTGGCCTAGTTTATCTTCGGATTGAATGAACTCATAAATGTCATCTTAAAATTATATGCCCTACACTACAGACTGTTTTTGCAGGTTATAGTGCATTCTCAGCTGTGTATGACAACTCTCCTCCCATGAGCTAGCTACCAAACAACAGACGGACAATGTAGAAAGTTACCATCAATGTCTAGAAGTTTCAGTGAAACTAAGCTAAGTATAGGTGTGGAGGTTTTCTAAGTATCTCAGTAGAGGTTTTCGGCTGTTAGTTTCACCCACGGTTGCATGTAAACTACAATTCCGATTCTGCGTTTCAACATTTAGGAACGGCAATCATTGCTTGCAATACGGTTTTCAAACATATGCCCCTTATCTTTCATATCGGCGAGATAGAACCTTACAAATACAAAAATATACACTTAGCTAGCTACTGTGCCAGATTTACACAGATCCATATTCTGTGTGTACTCTTCCTCCCCAGATATGCTTAATGTTACACACAGGTGTTCTGAGCAAGATATAAGTTATGTTTGAATACCCATACTAACATACTGTATACTACATACTTAATGAGCATATACTACATACTATTAGTTTATTTTAGTATACTCTAAAGTAACGGTATCCTTTCACTTGTCTACCGGAAGTTAATGCTGTTGCTATGCAAACTCTGCTAGCTTGTTAGCAGGGCAAATTACTAGCTAGACATTTTACGACTTCAGGTGTGTTATTACATTTAGTCTGGAGTGCCAGAGTGCGCTCTTGATGTTCGTAAATTCAGAGCATTTTCAGATTGTTCGTTTGTAATTTCAGACCGTTTCGCTCTCGGAGCATTCAGAGCGCACACTGCCAGGCAGTCACAAGCCAACTGGCTAACTAAAAAAAAAATATTCAAATTCGACACAAACCTTCAAATAGGTATGTAATGACACATTATAGCAGCGTTTGGGTCATATAATTGATTCTGTTGGAAAGGGGAGAAATTGTGCTTTACAATGGTATTGACATTATTACGTTTCGGGGTGCTAAAATAAGGGCAATTGTACGGACCAAGGCGATGTATGAGTTTACGTGGGTTTACTAAACTTCCAGACACAAATGAGAGAACACCTCACTCTGACCATTTTACTCACCATAGCAGAGCTGGTTAGGCTGTTTTCAAATCAAATCCAGTTTTATTTGTCACATACACATGGTTAGCAGATGTTAATGCGAGTGTAGCGAAATGCTTGTGCTTCTAGTTCCGACAATGCAGTGATAACCAACAAGTAATCTAACTAACAATTCCAAAACTACTGTCTTATACACAGTGTAAGGGGATAAGGAACATGTACATAAGGATATATGAATGAGTGATGGTACAGAGCAGCATACAGTAGATGGTATCGAGTACAGTATATACATATGAGATGAGTGTGTAGACAAAGTAAACAAAGTGGCATAGTTAAAGTGGCTAGTGATACATGTGTTACATAAGGATGCAGTCGATGATGTAGAGTACAGTATATACATATGCATATGAGATGAATAATGTAGGGTAAGTAACATTATATAAGGTAGCATTGTTTAAAGTGGCTAGTGATATATTTACATCATTTCCCATCAATTCCCATTATTAAAATGGTTGGAGTTGGGTCAGTGTCAATGACAGTGTGTTGGCAGCAGCCACTCAATGTTAGTGTTGGCTGTTTAACAGTCTGATGGCCTTGAGATAGAAGCTGTTTTTCAGTCTCTCGGTCCCAGCTTTGAATGCCCCTGTACTGACCTCGCCTTCTGGATGATAGCGGGGTGAACAGGCAGTGGTTCAGGTGGTTGATGTCCTTGATGATCTTTATGGCCTTCCTGTAACAATGGGTGGTGTAGGTGTCCTGGAGGGCAGGTAGTTTGCCCCCGGTGATGCGTTGTGCAGTCCTCACTACCCTCTGGAGAGCCTTACGGTTGAGGGCGGAGCAGTTGCCGTACCAGGCGGTGATACAGCCCGCCAGGATGCTCTCGATTGTGCATCTGTAGAAGTTTGTGAGTGCTTTTGGTGACAAGCCGAATTTCTTCAGCCTCCTGAGGTTGAATAGGCGCTGCTGCGCCTTCTTCACGACGCTGTCAGTGTGAGTGGACCAATTCAGTTTGTCTGTGATGTGTATGCCGAGGAACTTAAAACTAGCTACCCTCTCCACTACTGTTCCATCGATGTGGATAGGGGGTGTTCCCTCTGCTGTTTCCTGAAGTCCACAATCATCTCCTTAGTTTTGTTGACGTTGAGTGTGAGGTTATTTTCCTGACACCACACTCCGAGGGCCCTCACCTCCTCCCTGTAGGCCGTCTCGTCGTTGTTGGTAATCAAGCCTACCACTGTTGTGTCGTCCGCAAACTTGATGATTGAGTTGGAGCGTGCGTGGCCACGCAGTCGTGGGTGAACAGGGAGTACAGGAGAGGGCTCAGAACGCACCCTTGTGGGGCCCCGTGTTGAGGATCAGCGGGGAGGAGATGTTGTTGCCTACCCTCACCACCTGGGGGCGGCCCGTCAGGAAGTCCAGTACCCAGTTGCACAGGGCGGGGTCGAGACCCAGGGTCTCGAGCTTGATAACGAGCTTGGAGGGTACTATGGTGTTGAATGCCGAGCTGTAGTCGATGAACAGCATTCTCACATAGGTATTCCTCTTGTCCAGGTGGGTTAGGGCAGTGTGCAGTGTGGTTGAGATTGCATCGTCTGTGGACCTATTTGGGCGGTAAGCAAATTGGAGTGGGTCTAGGATGTCAGGTAGGGTGGAGGTGATATGGTCCTTGACTAGTCTCTCAAAGCACTTCATGATGACGGAAGTGAGTGCTACGGGGCGGTAGTCGTTTAGCTCAGTTACCTTAGCTTTCTTGGGAACAGGAACAATGGTGGCCCTCTTGAAGCATGTGGGAACAGCAGACTGGTATAGGGATTGATTGAATATGTCCGTAAACACACCGGCCAGCTGGTCTGCGCATGCTCTGAGGGCGCGGCTGGGGATGCCGTCTGGGCCTGCAGCCTTGCGAGGGTTAACACGTTTAAATGTCTTACTCACCTCGGCTGCAGTGAAGGAGAGACCGCATGTTTCCGTTGCAGGCCGTGTCAGTGGCACTGTATTGTCCTCAAAGCGGGCAAAAAGTTATTTAGTCTGCCTGGGAGCAAGACATCCTGGTCCGTGACTGGGCTGGATTTCATCTTGTAGTCCGTGATTGACTGTAGACCCTGCCACATGCCTCTTGTGTCTGAGCCATTGAATTGAGATTCCACTTTGTCTCTGTACTGACGCTTAGCTTGTTTAATAGCCTTGCGGAGGGAATAGCTGCACTGTTTGTATTCAGTCATGTTGCCAGACACCTTGCCCTGATTAAAAGCAGTGGTTCGCGCTTTCAGTTTCACGCGAATGCTGCCATCAATCCACGGTTTCTTGTTAGGGAATGTTTTTATCGTTGCTATGGGAACGACATCTTCGACGCACGTTCTAATGAACTCGCACACCGAATCAGCGTATTCGTCAATATTCCCATCTGACGCAATACGAAACATGTCCCAGTCCACGTGATGGAAGCAGTCTTGGAGTGTAGAGTCAGCTTGGTCTGACCAGCGTTGGACAGACCTCAGCGTGGGAGCCTCTTGTTTTAATTTCTGCCTGTAGGCAGGGATCAGCAAAATGGAGTCGTGGTCAGCTTTTCCGAAAGGGGGGCGGGGCAGAGTGTTGGTGACCGTAATTGTGCTGCTGGCAACAATTTAATGACGTTTTTTTGCCGACGTTTTACAGACACCAGCCATATTCAACTGGTGTTGAGTGTTTATAAATACATCAGTTATTCTGTGCTCTGGCACACCTACTCTCAGACGAGTGCTCTGAAATCGCAGTAGATAACCCGTGTGAATTTACAAACACACCTGAATGTCCATTGAGAACGCAAGACTATACCACTTAGTTCAACTAAGAATGACGGGAATACAATTGCCCTTATTTTAGCGATACAAAAACGTAATACTTCCAGATCAACTGTAACGTCAATACCATTGTAAAGCACAATTTCTTCCCTTTCCAACAGAATCAATTACATGACCTAAACACTGCCCGTTACTGCATAATTCAAGCAGGCAAGGAACCCCGTCGGGTCTTTTAAAAAATGGCGGGTGAGGAAACAAAACTAATGAGTCATAGTAAGAAGGAGAGATGTAGTGTGGGAAATGTGGTTTTTTCCACTCAATCTGTCCAATTTATTACCTTATCGCCTCTAAAATGTAAATAAAACACTATAAAGAGTTTATATAATGTGTCATTACATACCTATTTGAAGGTTTGTATCGATTTTGAATCGGGTTTTTAAGGCGGTGCTAAAGTGATCATAGGAAGTAAACAGAGGCTTTGAGAATGATGATCGCATGCAATGATGACGCAAAAATGACTAGGTATCCCCGCTTACTGTCCCTTTCTTGTTTTTAAAGGATGAGAGAAGTGCTACACCTGGTGGAAAGAGATTGTAAGACAGAAATAGTTGCTTTATGCGTGCTGTACATTATGACATGATAAGTCTAGATGTAACGGAGGGTCCGTTTTTTCAACTTATAGAGCCATTACCATGTCAATCAACGCTTGAATAGAAACCTAGTTCACACTCCCGATATTGAAGTCAACACAGTCCCATTAGTTTTCTTTGTAGCCTCATTTGAATGTTACGGTTGCGCACATTTGTACGGAATGGGGTGAGTTTAAGTTACTACACGGGCGTAGCTAAGAAATTGTCAGCCAACATAATGCGTAAGGTAACTTATTTGAAAAGTCATTACATTGCAAAACATTTTTTTTTAAACATTTGTCATAATTAGATAAAGCAATAAATTACTTATTCACTGTCGTTGGGCTGCATATTTTCCTGAATTTCTTCAAATCTGAAAACGATGTGAAGCCACGCCTATTTTCTGAAGAATTGCATTATGGGCCCTAAAAGCACAGAAATAGTGTCCACTGCTTGTATACTTTGTATTTTGACGAATGTAGTACGACATCCGGGAACTTTCGGCATACTAACTATATCCATACTATATACCCAATCACAAATAGTACGGTTAGCTTAGTATGAGTATTCGACACATATAGATAACACAGGTGGTCAGCTCGGTCTCCTGTAAACAAGGGCTGTAGTAACATGAAGATATGGCAGTGTGGGAACACTAACCCTATAAAAGGTGTAGTAATTTAAGTAACCTTTTGTGATTTCTCGAAGATTTTAAAAGATAGCTATTTACGTTACTTGTGTTTCCAAACCCGTACCTTAAGCGATGCATGTCAACGTTTTGAGCAAGCGTGGGGGACCTAAACAAACGCCCCGGGAATAAGACACCATCAATAGGAGCTCAAGCTAACGTTAGCGTCTATACTAAGTTAGATAGCCTCTCAACTAATAAACTAGCCATTAAGCTAGCAAGTACTTCGTATTAAAGCATGCCATAAGTGTGAGGTTACAAGCTAGCGACGTTACATTTTGATATTAGCGAAAATTACAGTTTAACACTTAAGATATAATGCAACGTGAATGTAAAATCAAGGCAGTCACAACATAACGCTAGCGTCATTTATGAAAGCACACATACTGGGCAACAGGACGTGCCTGCTGGCTATCTGTGCTAGCCAATGAGGTATAAAGAACTAGCTAGCCATGCTAATGGTTTGGCTAACGCTAGCTAGCCTGCGAATGACTCAAAACAGCTCACCCACCAAATTTAAGTGGTGAATACTCGCGCAAGAAATAAAGTAAAAACAAAGTCACAACTAAAATGTCAGTAAGAATATCATATTGCCATTTTCATCACACGTAATTGTCGAAGCTAAATGTCTTCAGAAGGTAGATAAACTTACTTGTTTAGAGTGACCGCCTCCGGAGGAGTAGCTGTCAAGTTGCAGCAGCAAGACCAGCACTGTGAGGCACACCTGTGTGACGCTAGCTACGATAAGGATTAGCGATTTGCCTTAAAAATAAAAGTCCACATTTGAAAGTGATTCAAACAGATACGAATAGTGGAATCATGCCATATTTGGACTGCGTAATGCTAAACAACGTCGGAATGTTACATAAATTAAACTTAATAATTAGTTCATTTGACACAATACAAGTCAAAATCTGTTGAAATCGCACAGTGGATGTTTTAGACTTTAGAATTGTATTGTGGGCACACTTACAGTATATGCACTGAACAGCCTAACCTATGGCTGTTGCACCCATTAAATGGTGTATCAGCCTACTCAGTGACACTCGCATAGCACAACTGTGAGTTTACACACATATTAGCGTCTTAGCTTTTATTGCAGGGATCACCTTTCCAGTCAGTCCATTGGGTGTATTATTATTAGACCTTTATTTCAACAAGGAACACAGACTGAGACCGAGGTCTCTTTCACAGCTGGGCCCTGCGTGTACATGTTTACACATACAGTTTAGGAGCAATGATTAAGAAACTAAACTATCACAGATAACACAAAAAAATGCAACAGCAGATTA
Source organism: Oncorhynchus gorbuscha (assembly GCF_021184085.1). Lineage (NCBI taxonomy): Eukaryota > Metazoa > Chordata > Actinopteri > Salmoniformes > Salmonidae > Oncorhynchus > Oncorhynchus gorbuscha. The sequence continues at coordinate 45,772,055 of NC_060187.1, forward strand.
TTACATTTACACACAGGTTATTCCCCTAACAGCACAAGAACTTGCATTACCCGAAACAGTTACAAGCAGTACAAAAATAAAAAATCCTCCAATAAACATTTTAAATGGGCAAGGGGGACAAGAGTCTCAAGTTTAAGTTTAGTCTGCAGGCTATTCCATAGGCAAGGAGTGTAACAGGAAAAGGCAGCCATACCCAACTCTGTGGAAATCACATGGCCCTCAAGTGTAATCCATGTTTGAGACCCGGTTTTAGGAATTCTAATTCTAATATTGATGAGTGATGATAAATAAAGACGGTAGTTTATTCAGAAGTGCTTTATAGACAAACACAAGAGCGTGTTGTTCTCGTCTCACGGACAACGAAGTCCAACCCACATTTTGAAATAAACCACAGTGGTGAGTTCTGTAGCTAGCACCCATAATAAACCTAAGTGCAATGATAAGTAGCATCCAGCGATTTAAGTGTTGATGCTGTAGCATGCATGTAGGTAATATCCCCATAATCTATAACAGACATAAAAGTAGCTTGCACAATTTGTCTTCTATTTGTAGGGGACAAACATGTCCTGTTTCTATAGAGGAAGCCTAGCTTGATTTTTAGCTGTTTACAAAGTTTGTGAATATGCATTTTAAAAGACTGTTTATCATCCAAACATATCCCTAAGTATTTATATGCAGAGACCCGAGTCATTCGAGAACCATCTAAGCTCGTAAGTGCAAGTGTATTTTTAACCAACTTTTTGAACCTATTAAAAATTATAAAATGTGTTTTCTTTGCATTTAAAACAAGTTTCAGCTGTAAGACCCTTGTAATATCTTAAAATCTGTCTCCAATAGTGATAATGCTTGGTCAGCGGTTGAAGCGATAGAGTACATGAGTGTCATCAGCATATGAATGAATTTGACACTTTCTTATCTCATCACCGATATTGTTTATGTAGAGAGTGAACAGTAATGTACCAAGCCTTGTGGGACCCCTTTAACCAACTCCAATGGCTCCGACTGGATGCCGTCGACTCTAACAGCCTGACTTCTATCCTTTAGATAGTCATGAAACCAATGGCAGGCATCCAATCAGAGTCCTATTGACGACAGCTTATCCAAAAGTATCGCACGGTCTACAGTGTCAAAAGCTTTAGACAAATCTATGAACAAGGCGGTGCAGTACTTTCTATTATCTAGGGCATTAGTAATATCATTTACAACACGTACAGTGGCTGTAATAGTACTATGTTTAGGTCTGAAGCCATATTGATTACTAGAACAGTTTAAAAAGATTGTAGTTGCCTATTCACCAATGACTCTAGAATTTTAGCCAAACATGAGAGCTTAGAGATGGGCCAATAATTCTCCAATTCACTGCCATCACCTCCCTTGAGGAGTGGTGAAACAAAAGCTGTTTTCCAAGATTTAGGAATCTTGCCTCCAACAAATGTTTGATTAAAGATATGCATCACTGCATTAGCAATAATAGGTGCCACACACTTGAGTAGATATGGATCCAGATTGTCAGCGCCTAATGATTTCTTAGAATCTATAGCAGATAGTGCAGATAAGACCTCATTTTCTGTGACTTTTTAAAAATTAAAAACCGGCTTACTGTTTTCCACATTAGTATTAGGCATTCATGTTTCGCTTTATAAACGGTGAGGTTTGAGCCCTGAATTCTGATTTGGCTGAAAGCCATGGTATATCAGACTGTATACCACGGGTATGACAAAACGTTTAGTTTCACTGCTCAAATTATGTTTCTAACCTATTTATAATACCAATAAGGCTCCTCTCGGGTTTGTGATATATGGCCAATATACTGCGGCTAAGGGCTGTGTCCAGGCACTCCGCAACAAGAACAGCCCTTTAGCCGTGGTATATTGGCCATATACCACACCTCCTCAGGCCTTATTGCTTAGGTATAGCCTAGCCTATGGATGTTGCATAGCCAACTCAATGACACTCACAGAACACAATTCCAGTCAGTCTGTTGGTTATTTTAGTGTCACTGAGTAGGTTGATACTCCATTTCATGGGTGCAACATCCATAGGTTAGTAAGGCTGTGCAGTACATTTAAGTATTTCCCAATGTAATTCTGGAGTGTAATACATCCACAGTGCAATTGCAACAGATTTTTACATTTCTGGTGTCAAATTAACAAATTATTGTTTTTTGTTGAATTTATATAACAGTATTCCGACCTTGTTTAGCATTATCTAGTCAAAATATGGCATTTCCACTTACTCTATTGGTGTCCGTTTTAAATCACTTTCAATTGGTGACTTTTATTTTGAGGGCAAACCTCAAATTCCACTATTGTGGCTAGCTTCACATATGTGTGAGGTACAGCTCCTCCGCGAGCCCACCGGTTCCATGCACGTTCACGGCGCAGTCACTGCTCCAGGCGCAAGGCACGAGAGCGAGCCCGTAGTCTTGGTTTTATTGCACCCGTTTCATTCGGATGGTCAAAGGTGGTGGTGTGATGTACTCAGTAGCATGTAAATCTCGGTGGGGCAAACAACAAAAATGTTGGGGATGCATGCTAGCAAAGCCACAATATATTAATTGCACTATAACGGTAACAAACTGTGCCCACAAACTGTTAGGGCCTACATAAAGCTATTCCCAACAGCAGTCCCAACACCTTAACACTGTTACACCTGGCTATCAGCAAAACAGTCAATTCAGCCTCATTTACTGCCTTTAAAAAAGCATAGCTGATATGGCTGACTTGCTTAAACAAATGTGGTTTCTACTGACAATTGAGCTGTACAAACTATGGCATAATGGGACGACAAGCGGATAAGAGGCAATCCATTATTTTGATTAAGACGATGTGTGAGCTAGGACAAATGTAAGTAAATATAACTATTTGTTTAGCACTTTTGAAATGTACAGCGACAGAATTCAGAACATGGGCCATTCTTAGTGTTCTCCCTGTACACCAAGTCAGAACCTTTTGATAAATAAAGGGGTCATATTTGCAGTTAATGAAAGCTCTTACAATATTCAATGATTACATTTCTCTAAAACAGGTTATAGGCTACATGTGTACCACTAAGTCAGAAAGTAGGTGAAATTAAGAGGGGAAAATAGATCAAATTAGCGTATAATACATTTTTGGACTCACCTTGTTGTGCTGTGCTCACTTGATTAGGAAAGGGCCATTCTTTGGATTTATGGTGCTTTCAAGACAAATGGGAACTCTGGAAAAAAAACAAGGTTGAATCATGTTGACGTCAGGGATCTTCAGGTCGTAGCTCTAGAAATAGGCCCAAGTTCCCAACTTACAATTTTGAGTTAGATGACCATTCAGAACATATTGTCCCAGTCGGAGCTCATTTTTTCCCCAGAGTTCCCAGTTGTCATTGAAGTCAGATTTCCCAGTTCCGAGTTAACGGTTGTTTTGAGTGCGGCAGAAATCAGACTATATTGACAGCATGGCCAATGTTGAATGTTTAGCATTTTAAACTTGTAAAAGAGACCCGTAAACCCAGAATTGAGACCACACACCCACTCCACTGAATTGCAGGCTAGTGATTGCTTTGCAATGTTTGCAGTTTGCCACTGATTCCTTCCAAACCACTCATTGTTGAATTTGCGATTTCCAACTTGTTGTGTAATGTTTATATCCAATGGCCGATGAGAACCGATACGCTTTATCTATAATTTATCTACATTATTTCTCTGTATATGACAAGGATTAAAAAGGAGTTGCCGGTAGATTGTCGACTTCAAATCAAATCAAATCAAATTGTATTTGTCACATACACATGGTTAGCAGATGTTAAATGCGAGTGTAGCGAAATGCTTGTGCCTCTAGTTCCGACAATGCAGTGATAACCAACAAGTAATCTAACTAACAATTCCAAAACTACTGTCTTATACACAGTGTAAGGGGATAAGGAACATGTACATAAGGATATATGAATGAGTGATGGTACAGAGCAGCATACAGTAGATGGTATCGAGTACAGTATATACATATGAGATGAGTGTGTAGACAAAGTAAACAAAGTGGCATAGTTAAAGTGGCTAGTGATACATGTGTTACATAAGGATGCAGTCGATGATGTAGAGTACAGTATATACATATGGAGCGAGTGGTCGCATCTGCACTTCGCTCCCGCGGGTAGTATAACTTTTTCATTATATTTCATTATAGCACAACGGTTTGATTTGTCTAATCTTAGCAATTTCTTCTCAGCTAGCTACATAGCCGTCTTTGTATCAAAGATAATTGCGTAATTATCGTATTTCGCCGTCCTAACGTAGTCTTCACTAGCCAGCTAGCTAACGTCCACTGATTAGCTGCACTGGAGAAACTATTACACTCAACTGAACGACTCGATTAGTGTAGTGTTAGCTAGCTACATAGCTGTCTTTGCTGTCTTCGTATCATCGTATCCAAGATAATTGTGTTGTTTAGGTTTAGAGTGTGTAGTCTTAGAGTGATTATCTTAATTTACCGAGGTTAGCTAGCCAGCTATTTGTCGTCCTTAACGTAGGTGACTCTGCTAGCTAGCCAACGCTAGCCAACGTCTTCTGTATAGGACTCAACATCCCGGTCGCATTCACAGGTAGTATCACATTTTCACTTCATTTCATTACAGTACAACGGTTTGATTTGTTTGATCGTTGCTAGCTACATAGCTAGCTACATAGCCGTCTTTGTATCAAAGATAATTGTGTAGTCTAGAGCGATTTTCTAGGTTCGCTAGCCAGCTATTGTCGTTCTTTTAACGCAACGTAACGTAAACAACACTGCTAGCTAGCCAGCTAGCCCCCGAATAGCAACACTGCAGAAACTATTACACTCAACGGAACGACTTAATTAGTGTAGTGTCAACAACGCACCCACTGCCAGCTGGCCTACTTCAGCAGTACTGTATCATTTGAATCATTTTAGTCAATAAGATTCTTGCTACGTAGCTTAACTTTCTGAACATTCGAGACGTGTAGTCCACTTGTCATTCCAATCTCCTTTGCATTAGCGTAGCCTCTTCTGTAGCCTGTCAACTATGTGTCTGTTTATCCCTGTTCTCTCCTCTCTGCACAGACCATACAAACGCTCCACACCGCGTGGCCGCGGCCACCCTACTCTGGTGGTCCCAGCGCGCACGACCCACGTGGAGTTCCAGGTCTCCGGTAGCCTCTGGAACTGCCAATCTGCGGTCAACAAGGCAGAGTTCATCTCAGCCTATGCCTCCCTCCAGTCCCTCGACTTCTTGGCACTGACGGAAACATGGATCACCACAGACAACACTGCTACTCCTACTGCTCTCTCTTCGTCCGCCCACGTGTTCTCGCACACCCCGAGAGCGTCTGGTCAGCGGGGTGGTGGCACCGGGATCCTCATCTCTCCCAAGTGGTCATTCTCTCTTTCTCCCCTTACCCATCTGTCTATCGCCTCCTTTGAATTCCATGCTGTCACAGTTACTAGCCCTTTCAAGCTTAACATCCTTATCATTTATCGCCCTCCAGGTTCCCTCGGAGAGTTCATCAATGAGCTTGATGCCTTGATAAGCTCCTTTCCTGAGGACGGCTCACCTCTCACAGTTCTGGGCGACATTAACCTCCCCACGTCTACCTTTGACTCTTTCCTCTCTGCCTCCTTCTTTCCACTCCTCTCCTCTTTTGACCTCACCCTCTCACCTTCCCCCTACTCACAAGGCAGGCAATACGCTCGACCTCATCTTTACTAGATGCTGTTCTTCCACTAACCTCATTGCAACTCCCCTCCAAGTCTCCGACCACTGCCTTGTATCCTTTTCACTCTCGCTCTCATCCAACACCTCCCACACTGCCCCTACTCGGATGGTATCGCGCCGTCCCAACCTTCGCTCTCTCTCCCCCGCTACTCTCTCCTCTTCCATCCTATCATCTCTTCCCTCCGCTCAAACCTTCTCCCACCTATCTCCTGATTCTGCCTCCTCAACCCTCCTCTCCTCCCTCTCTGCATCCCTTGACTCTCTATGTCCCCTATCCTCCAGGCCGGCTCGGTCCTCCCCTCCCGCTCCGTGGCTCGATGACTCATTGCGAGCTCACAGAACAGGGCTCCGGGCAGCCGAGCGGAAATGGAGGAAAACTCGCCTCCCTGCGGACCTGGCATCCTTTCACTCCCTCCTCTCTACATTTTCCTCCTCTGTCTCTGCTGCTAAAGCCACTTTCTACCACGCTAAATTCCAAGCATCTGCCTCTAACCCTAGGAAGCTCTTTGCCACCTTCTCCTCCCTCCTGAATCCTCCCCCCCTCCTCCCTCTCTGCAGATGACTTCGTCAACCATTTTGAAAAGAAGGTCGACGACATCCGATCCTCGTTTGCTAAGTCAAACGACACCGCTGGTTCTGCTCACACTGCCCTACCCTGTGCTCTGACCTCTTTCTCCCCTCTCTCTCCAGATGAAATCTCAGCCGTCTTGTGACAGCCGTCATGTGTGCATACATTCTACGCCCAACAACCTGCCCGCTCTACCAACTGACCCTATCCCCTCCTCTCTTCTCCAGACCATTTCCGGAGACCTTCTCCCTTACCTCACCTCGCTCATCAACTCATCCCTGACCGCTGGCTACGTCCCTTCCGTCTTCAAGAGAGCGAGAGTTGCACCCCTTCTGAAAAAACCTACACTCGATCCCTCCGATGTCAACAATTACAGACCAGTATCCCTTCTTTCTTTTCTCTCCAAAACTCTTGAACGTGCCGTCCTTGGCCAGCTCTCCCGCTATCTCTCTCTGAATGACCTTCTTGATCCAAATCAGTCAGGTTTCAAGACTAGTCATTCAACTGAGACTGCTCTCCTCTGTATCACGGAGGCGCTCCGCACCGCTAAAGCTAACTCTCTCTCCTCTGCTCTCATCCTTCTAGATCTATCGGCTGCCTTCGATACTGTGAACCATCAGATCCTCCTCTCCACCCTCTCCGAGTTGGGCATCTCCGGCGCGGCCCACGCTTGGATTGCGTCCTACCTGACAGGTCGCTCCTACCAGGTGGCGTGGCGAGAATCTGTCTCCTCACCACGCGCTCTCACCACTGGTGTCCCCCAGGGCTCTGTTCTTGGCCCTCTCCTATTCTCGCTATACACCAAGTCACTTGGCTCTGTCATAACCTCACATGGTCTCTCTTATCATTGCTATGCAGACGACACACAATTAATCTTCTCCTTTCCCCCTTCTGATGACCAGGTTGCGAATCGCATCTCTGCATGTCTGGCAGACATATCAGTGTGGATGACGGATCACCACCTCAAGCTGAACCTCGGCAAGACGGAGCTGCTCTTCCTCCCGGGGAAGGACTGCCCGTTCCATGATCTCGCCATCACGGTTGACAACTCCATTGTGTCCTCCTCCCAGAGCGCCAAGAACCTTGGCGTGATCCTGGACAACACCCTGTCGTTCTCAACCAACATCAAGGCGGTGGCCCGTTCCTGTAGGTTCATGCTCTACAACATCCGCAGAGTACGACCCTGCCTCACACAGGAAGCGGCGCAGGTCCTAATCCAGGCACTTGTCATCTCCCGTCTGGATTACTGCAACTCGCTGTTGGCTGGGCTCCCTGCCTGTGCCATTAAACCCCTTCAACTCATCCAGAACGCCGCAGCCCGTCTGGTGTTCAACCTTCCCAAGTTCTCTCACGTCACCCCGCTCCTCCGTTCTCTCCACTGGCTTCCAGTTGAAGCTCGCATCCGCTACAAGACCATGGTGCTTGCCTACGGAGCTGTGAGGGGAACGGCACCTCAGTACCTCCAGGCTCTGATCAGGCCCTACACCCAAACAAGGGCACTGCGTTCATCCACCTCTGGCCTGCTCGCCTCCCTACCACTGAGGAAGTACAGCTCCCGCTCAGCCCAGTCAAAACTGTTCGCTGCCCTGGCCCCCCAATGGTGGAACAAACTCCCTCACGACGCCAGGACAGCGGAGTCAATCACCACCTTCCGGAGACACCTGAAACCCCACCTCTTTAAGGAATACCTAGGATAGGATAAGTAATCCCTCTCACCCCCCCTTAAGTTTTAGATGCACTATTGTAAAGTGACTGTTCCACTGGATGTCATAAGGTGAATGCACCAATTTGTAAGTCGCTCTGGATAAGAGCGTCTGCTAAATGACTTAAATGTAAATGTAAATGCATATGAGATGAATAATGTAGGGTAAGTAACATTATATAAGGTAGCATTGTTTAAAGTGGCTAGTGATATATTTACATAATTTCCCATCAATTCCCATTATTAAAATGGCTGGAGTTGGGTCAGTGTCAATGACAGTGTGTTGGCAGCAGCCAATCAATGTTAGTGGTGGCTGTTTAACAGTCTGATAGCCTTGAGATAGAAGCTGTTTTTCAGTCTCTCGGTCCCAGCTTTGATGCACCTGTATTGACCTCGCCTTCTGGGTGATAGCGGGGTGAACAGGCAGTGGTTCGGGTGGTTGATGTCCTTGATGATCTTTATGGCCTTCCTGTAACAACGGGTGGTGTAGGTGTCCTGGAGGGCAGGTAGTTTGCCCCCGGTGATGCGTTGTGCAGACCTCACTACCCTCTGGAGAGCCTTATGGTTGAGGGCGGAGCAGTTGCCGTACCAGGCGGTGATACAGCCCGCCAGGATGCTCTCGATTGTGCATCCGTAGAAGTTTGTGAGTGCTTTTGGTGACAAGCCGAATTTCTTCAGCCTCCTGAGGTTGAATAGGCGCTGCTGCGCCTTCTTCACGACGCTGTCAGTGTGAGTGGACCAATTCAGTTTGTCTGTGATGTGTATGCCGAGGAACTTAAAACTAGCTACCCTCTCCACTACTGTTCCATCGATGTGGATAGGGGGGTGTTCCCTCTGCTGTTTCCTGAAGTCCACAATCATCTCCTTAGTTTTGTTGACGTTGAGTGTGAGGTTATTTTCCTGACACCACACTCCGAGGGCCCTCACCTCCTCCCTGCAGGCCGTCTCGTCGTTGTTGGTAATCAAGCCTACCACTGTTGTGTCGTCCGCAAACTTGATGATTGAGTTGGAGGCGTGCGTGGCCACGCAGTCGTGGGTGAACAGGGAGTACAGGAGAGGGCTCAGAACGCACCCTTGTGGGGCCCCCGTGTTGAGGATCAGCAGGGAGGAGATGTTGTTGCCTACCCTCACCACCTGGGGGCGGCCCGTCAGGAAGTCCAGTACCCAGTTGCACAGGGCGGGGTTGAGACCCAGGGTCTCGAGCTTGATGACGAGCTTGGAGGGTACTATGGTGTTGAATGCCGAGCTGTAGTCGATGAACAGCATTCTCACATAGGTATTCCTCTTGTCCAGGTGGGTTAGGGCAGTGTGCAGTCATGATGATGACGACTGCTAGCTAAGATTTTGAAAGTATGATGCTGACATGATCAGTCCAATCAAAGCTACTGAAGATAAAATGTGATTTGAGGTCATTTTATCTGTGGCCAATGAACTTGTGCCTTCTTGGATGGGCGCTTCTAAAGTAACTCTATGGCAGCACCCAAGGGGCATGAATTTTCTCTTTCAAGTATTCGTTTCAGTGTTTCACTTATGGGATACCTCCCCAGCGTATTAGTGAGAAGCCTTTATTACACTACGCCAGCCATGTCTTTGAAGGGTGTCCCTCCTACCTTATAAAAGGCCGAAGGCAGCGTCTCTGAGTCATTCAAAATCCTTTTCTCACTTTTCTTCAGAAAGTTTACCTCGACACTACTGCATTTTCCAAAAAGAGCTAAACTGTCCACACACGTGAGCTTACAACTCGCTCGCCGGGCACTATTCTCGGGACTGTCTATTTTCCTTTTCCTTCACCATAGCTAAAGGAAGATTATTCCATGGAGAAATGGATACAGCTGTGACACGGTTAACTCATTCACAACCAAGTTAGCCGTATCCAAACAGTGAATAGACACTGGAAAAGCTAGGCACCACGCTAGCTATTTTTTTTTTTTACTTTGGCGAGAAAGGTTTTTACTAGCTACACCGAGCTATCTTTTATAACCTGTCCCTCGGTATTCGGCTATCACACCGAGAGCCATGGTTGGAGATAGCTAGTGATTAGTGGGTTATCGGACTAGCCTACCACGCTAGTTTTTGTCTGACAACTAAAAACATAGCATCCAATCTATGGCGACAAAAGCATCTGACACTCGAAAAGAGGAGTATCTCCCTGCACGAATCTGCTCCTGTGGAAACAAGATATCTGCCAAGGACACCCACTCGGTGTGCTTCGCTTGTCTTGGGCTGCAACATGTGCAAGAAGCATTAGACTCCCCTGGCACCTGTCCACACTGTGCTTTCTCCACTCTGAAGAGCCTCTGGTCGCAGGCTAACAGGACCCTGACATGGGGGCCGGCGTCAACGATGGCTCACCAGAGGCGATGGCTAGCGCAAGCTGGGGCAACCAGCTTGATGCCATTTCCCCACTGTTGGAAGACTCCAGCAATGACCTCATGACCCGCCTGCTGGGCATCCTGAGTGGAGACAACGACTGCACAGGGTTTTCCGACAGCCTCCTTTCGGAATCATCGGAGGAAGATGAAGACTCCTTCATCCCCTCAGGCCAGGCCACCAAGCCTCCTGCCGGTCACGCAGGGGTGTGGATCTGCAGGACGTGTGTAAACTCGTTGCAAATAAACTGGTGATTCCCTGGCCCAATGCAGTAGCAGAGACCACCACGTCCCACTACAAAGGTAAGAGGATACCCAAAGCTAAATGAGCCTGGAGTACACCTTTCTCCTGCAAGAACCCTGTTCAAGTGTGGGTCGGTGTTGGACTGTGTTAACATGACAGGGATTGTGCTTGCCCACATGCCCCCCATCGAACCACTGGTGGCTTCCCATCTACACCCCAGCAAGAAGTTCTCCATGACCTCGACTGGCCCCACCTTACCAACCAAGTACGAGCGCTTCCAGTTGTCTGTGACAGAGAAGGTCTACAGGTCGGTCACCACATCATCGAGGCCTCTCCGCACCGCCTCTGTGATTTCGGGATACCAAGCTGAGCTACAGAAGGAGCTAGTGGTCACACCGGAGCCGGGTCTATGGGATGAGATCTTTATTGCCACAGAACTCATCCTGCGTCTGCTCAAGGCCGCTGTCCAGGCGTCAGGAAGAGCAATGGGGCTAATGATATCCCAGGTAGTAGATAAGTGAGAAGAGATAGTGAGAAGCTGAAGATCCTGGATGCTCCAGTATATACTAAAGGCCTTTTCAGTCCCACCGTCGAGATGTAACGGCGCGAGGACAAAAAGATGAAGGGTCTGCCTGCCCAGGAAGACACAACCCAGTGCCGCCCCTGTACCTCGCCGCACCATCACCCAGGCTGCAGCAGGTTGACCTCCCCCGCCCTTTAAGATCCCCAGACCCCATCCCCCCCAGGCTGCGAACCCAGGGCAGCAGAGAACCTTGGACCCTAAGGGCCCCTGGTCTAAGAAGCCTCCCTTCCCACCTATGGCACCAAGGGGCCAGCCTGCACCTAACTACACCCAGGGGATCAGGAGGAAGAAGCAAATGGCCTAGCGATGTCCCCATTGCCAAAGAAGGGAGAACAGCCTCACCCAAGCGCTGTTCTATCCCCTCTGCCAATCCTGAGCCTGTTCCAGGGTGCAAGTTCCCAGGCAGGTACTTCAGTCGGTGGTGACAGGGTACAGCCCAAAGAGGAGAAGAGACAATGCTCAGATGGATGCTCCTACAAAGCCCCCCTCTTGTCTCACAAACACACCCCAATGTCAGTTCACATAAAAAAATGTTCATACTAGGGTGTGAACAAACAGGGTGCCTCCCTATAACGCCACCAGAGGGAACTACCACTCTTTATGTGGTGACAGGCCACATAAGTGTGCTCCCGCTACGAGCCAGATGGACATGCACAGTGCGTTGCAGACATTCGTACACCCTCCCCCTGACGGAGGGTGCTGCTACACCATCTATGGGGGAAAGCCCGGTTAGCCCTTGGAGCGGAGAGAGAATTGGCGGGCATGCGCAGTGTCAAATTGAGTACAGGGGACAATAGACAGGGGGTACAGACTACAATTCGCTGTCACCCCGCCCCGATTCAAGGGGTGCAACCCACGATGGCAGAACAATCTACGGGGTGTGGGGACCCCATCTCCGTTCTACTCACATAAACTGCCTGGAACTCCTTGCGGTGTCCCTGGCATTAAAGTCATTCTTCCCATTTCTGGAGAGTCATCATGTTCTAGTCAGAACAGACAATACCACTGTTGTGGCTTACATAAACAGACAAGGGGGACTGCGATCCCCTCACTTACACACACTGTCACACAGACTAATTGTGTGGAGCAGTGTGCATCTCCAGTCACTGAGAGCTACTCATGTACCGGGAGTACTGAATCTGGGGGCAGATTTACTTTCCAGGGGGAATCCACTATACGGAGAATGGAAGCTTCACCCGGAGGTAGCCAATCAGGTTTGGATGCACTTCAGCATTCCAGCAGTGGATCTTTATGCATCAATGGAGAATATTCAGTGTCCACTGTTCTTTTCCCTGAGGGAATGCATAGATGGGAGTTGGTGCACGAGTAGACACGCATCCTCCCAACAGTATGCATTCCCCCCACTGGCCCTGATTTCCTCCACCCTAGCTAGAGTGTGGGAGAAGGGGCCATCGCTCATACTACTTGCGCCATATTGTCAGGAGAAAAAGTGGCTAGCAGAGATCACTCGACTACTGTGCGGTCATCCGTGGCCCTCTCCCCTGCGTCGGGACCTACTATACTGTGTTTCCCTATATTGCACTTGTGATTTCTTGAATATAAATATTTTTAGCAATATTCATTGAATGTAGCGTTATGCTATTCAGTGGTTGTTGATGACAATTAATCCTGTTAACGGGATTGCAGCCATAACAAGTTTAAACATTAGAATGAGTGTGAGTTTTTGTCACAACCCGGCTCGTGGGAAGTGACAAAGAGCTCTTATAGGACCAGGTCACAAATAATAAATAATATATAATAATCAATCATTTTGCTCTTTAATTAGCCATCTTACATATAAAACCTTATTTGTTCATCATAAATAACTCTGCAATGTTGGGTTGTATTGGAGAGAGTCTGTCTTAAATAATTTTCCACACATCATGCTAGTGAGGGCCAAGAATCCACTCTCACATAGGTAGGTGGTTGCAAAGGGCATCAGTGTCTTAACAGCGCGATTTGCCAAGGCAAGAAACTCAGAGTGCAGCCCTATCCAGAAATCTGTCAGTGGCTTCTGATTAAATTCAAATTTCACAGAACCCCTTGTTGCAATTTTGATGAGGCTCTCTTGTTCAGATATCTATCGGTAAGTGGACTGGAGGCAGAGCATGAAAGGGATAACAAATCCAGTTGTTTGTGTTGTCCGTTTTGGGATAGTACCTGCGTAATTGCGCACCCAGCTCACACAGGTGCTTCGCTATATCACATTTGACATTGTCCGTAAGCTTGAGCTCATTTGCACACAAAAAAATCATACAATGATGGAAAGACCTGTGGGTTGTTTTTGTTAATGCAGACAGAAAATACCTCCAACTTCTGAATCATAGCTTCAATGTTGTCCAGCACATTGAATATAGTTGCGGAGGGTCCCTGTAATCCTAGATTCAGATAATTCAGGCGAGAAAAAACATCACCCAGATAGGCCAGTCGTGTGAGAAACTCGTCATCATGCAAGCGGTCAGAGAAGTGAAAATTATGGTCAGTAAAGTAAAATTTGAGCTTGTCTCTCAATTTTAAAAAACGTGTCAATACTTTGCCCCTTGATAACCAGCACACTTCTGTATGTTGTAAAAGTGTTACATGGTCGCTGCACATATGCAGAAAATAAACAAGAATTCAGGGGCCTTGCTTTATTAACAAAGTTAACCATTTTCACTGTAGTGTCCAAAATGTTTTTCAAGCTGTCAGGCATTCCCTTGGCAGCAAGAGCCTCTCCGTGGATGCTGCATTGTACCCAAGTGGCGTCGGGAGCAACTGCTTGCATGCGTGTTACCACTCCACCTTGTCTCCCTGTCATGGCTTTTGCATCATCAGTACAGATACCAACACATCTTGACCACCAAAGTCCATTTGATGTCACAAAGCTGTCCAGTACTTTAAAAATATGATCTCAGGTTGCCCTGGTTTCCAGTGGTTTGCAGAAGAGGATGTCTTGCTTAATTGATCCGCCAGAAACGTAACGGACATATACCAGGAGCTGTGCCAGGCCCGCCACGTCTGTTGACTCCAGCTGTAACACACAGAATTCACTGGCTTGTATGCGAAGCAGTAATTGTTTCAAAACATCTCCTGCCATGTCGCTGATGTGTTGTGAAACAGTGTTTGATGAAGTCATTGTCTGTACAGTTATTTGGCCTTTTCCCCCAGCATTGTACCAGCCATATCCGCGGCAGCAGGACGAATTAAATCCTCCACAATAGTATGGGGCTTGCCTGTCCTAGCCACTCAGTAGCTCACCATATAAGACACTTCTAGCTCCTTCTTATTAATGGTATCTGTTGATTTTATACATGTCTTACTACTTGAAAGTTGTCTTTATTCTCGCTCAAAAAGCTCCCGTGGCTTATTTTTCAAGTTGTCATGTTTAGTTTCTAAATGTCTGCGCAAGAGTGAAGGTTTTCTGCAAGAGAGTAGCGGTTAATGTGATTGGATGTTAATTATTTGACTAGGCTACCTGTATTTGACATTGTGTTATATAGCTGAACACTAGATGGTTTAACTTTATTTTTGGCGGTGAAACGAGGCTACTAAGGCGAGAAAGAACCTCACCCAAATGTATAGCCCCGTTGGAAAATATAAATGCACTGTCCACCAAAGAAAGCACTGAGCTAGGCTGAAACACCTGCATTTTGGCGCTGCCTTACTCAAGAAAGAAAAAAAAAAGGGACCATGTTTGTATGCGGCTTTATTAACTTTATTATTATTATTTTTTTTTTTTTACATTGTTTACAAACTGATATTTTACAAGTATTAATGCCAAAATCACATGCAAAACAGGCAACCCCCCCCCAAAAAAAAAAGGTTTTGCTAAAGAAAAAAAGTGTGGCCCTGCCCTGATTGACGGGTCACCACTGGATATACTTCCTTCATTGACATTTTTGTTTGGCTAAATATAAAGACAAAAGGGAGGAATATGCTTCAGACCACTGCAATACAATGTACTATTGGTAAGTTGTATGTCGCCTATATGGGCTTGATTGAGCCATTTGCCTTTTAGCAGGCCATGTGTATGTGTTCTAAGTGAAGTTTTATTGGCATGTGCACTATCTAGTACAATGAAATGTCTTTCTTGCTTTCTTTCCCAAATATGCAGTAACAGTAGTACAAGAAAAAATATTTTTAAAAGATGAACAAAAACACACAAACAGAAATTAGATGTACATGAGAATGTAACTTTATACAGGGTGCCAGTTCCAGGGTCAGTGCCAATACCATAATTACAATGTGTGTGTGTGTGTGTGTGTGTGTGTACAAAATACAGACAACAAAAGCATTTCAAGCAGTTATAAATCTTTAATTGTCAAATATAGCATCCTGTTGTTTAAGCATTTTCCAAAAATCCATTAATGAATTACCTAAACCAACAGAAATTAAGAATGAATATGTGTCCTTATGGGGCATGTAATTCTGTAGATATTCTCAATTCAAATGTATTGTCTAATTCATCGTCTTTGTTTTGGATTTTAAAAGGCCAGATTTAAAGAAGCTTTTGAACAGACACACAACTTTCACCCCTTTTTAAGGAGCAAATAAACACCAGAAACAACACCCTAACACAACTGTTTATTTTTAATTTTTACGGCCAATCATTTTATAACAGCTTCCCTTTCAATCTACCGCCTAGTCAGGTGAGGCTGGTGGGAGGAGCTAAAAGAGGATGAGCTCATTGTAAATGCCTAGAATGGGATTTATGGAACGGAATCAAACATATGGAAATCACGTTTGACTCCGTTCCATTAATTCCATTCCATACATTAGAATGAGCCCATCCCCCCCATAGCTACTCCCCACCAACCTCCTCTGCTTTTAGTATGTTTTCAATATTTATTCCTTCATTCAATGTTTGACAAAAATACAGGTACAATACTTGCACGGGTGTAGGGACCTAATACCAAGGCGGCTTACATTGGGATTGTTGTATCTAATGAGTATTGCTGTTGTCACATGCATGATAGGGCATAGGGCATTTCTGCTCAAAGCAGAACTAGTAAATGTGGTCGGTTTTAGAAAAAAATATATAGCTACATTAATTTCACCACTATCATAAATGTCCTTTTTTTGCTTTGCTGTTTCAACCAATCAAATTGACACGTTTTTTTCACTCCAAAACATAAAAAGACACCAACGGGGGCTAAATAATAATACACATGGCCAGCAATATTGTTTAATAGGAGTTTAAAATGAGTGCCATATAATTATATAAATAGGCTAATAATTGTATTTTGTTACCAATTACCATAGATATTTTATTTCACAAGTTGAAAGAAACACTCAAATGTGTAAAGACATGGATGTTTACAGTTCATAGAATCAACACTCAGGGGATCTGAAGTGTGGACACAAAAATGGCACAAACTACATCTAAATTATACCAGACTTGCACGTCCCAATTAAAAATACATTGTGGCCGAATCCCAAAAGTCATCAGCCAGTCAATCAAGGAGACAAACAAATAATTATAAATGCCTTCAATGCATTTGGTAATATATACATTTCCAAGTTGTTGCATCACTGTCAATAAAGAGAAATACAATATGTTAATTTGAACCGTACAGTAGCTTCAGTGCTCTGAGCAAAGAGTGGTAGCCCAACTCAATGACACGGGTACAGAGACAAAACGGACAAATCATCACCCACTGACAAAATGCCACTGTCTTTACATTAAAACTATCTTTTAAACTGCAATATTTGAGTCGTAATATTATGGAATCAAATTCCATGGTCTCAAAAGTCGGCGTAGTACATACATCTTTCAATAACAGAAGACAACAAACAATAATCTTTCAATAGTTCCAGTTACATATGACAAACATTTTTGAAAAAGAAAAACATACAATTGACAGCTGCATTGTTAGGCTTTTCTCTCCAACCGTTTCAGGTTTGATTGTGAAAGAGCTTGCATAGAGAAAGCTCTGAAGTAGTTACTGTCTCTTTGTATTTTCTGCATTACTCTTAGGAGACTTGATTGTTCATCTTCTTCTGATTACCATCACTCAAATGCAGTTAGCTTTCATTTGTCTCTATTGGCAGATACAAGGAAATGACAAAGAGTAGGTGCAGGTGAAACCACAATACAGATAGCCCTCAAACAGTGAAGATTGGAATCCCACACACTACCTTGCCAGACAGTGGATAGGTCTTGGTCTTGTCCCCTTAGTCAATTAAACACAAAGGGATGATATCTGCCTCTGTATTACAGGAGCCTAGGGGGGTTTAAACAACAACAAACATAGCTACCTCCATTTAAATAAATAAAAACAGTACTACCCGAATCCAGCTGGAAGCTAGCTGACAGTGTAGGGAGAGAGAGAGAACCAGCTGGAAGCTAGCTGACAGTGTAGGGAGAGAGAGAGAGAGAACCAGGAAGTGTTTGACCAGATCAAGTGGTCAATGCTCCATGTTGTCTCTCAATGCTACTTTTCCATCATCTTCTCTGTAGCGGTCAGCAGAGAGAGACAGTGGCTACCAGTGGCCATCCTCATAAAAATATGGTAATTTACCAGTTTCTTTTATCCAAAACGAAAATGAACAAATATTCTGTGTACAGAATCAAACCCACAACACCAGAGTTGGAAGCAGCACGCTCCAACCAACTGAGCCACCAGGACCCCATACGAAGTGGGTCACACCTCTGTACTTATAGCGCGAGTGTTGGTATAGAAGTCCGGTGCTGGGTTGCCGCGATGCTGGCCGGTGCTCAGCAGGGAGCCATGCAGGGAGGGCAGGTCGAGACCCAGCGCTGGGTTCTCATAGTGAGTGGGCATGTAGGTGATGCGCTCGCCACCGTTGCGCATCCCATCGGTGGTGCGGATGTAGAAGGGTGATTCGTAGGGCGAGCAGGTGGGACAGTAGTTGCGGGGAGGCCCTGAGGCGTGGGGGGCAGTGGGCTCTGGGAAGAGGGGGGTGACGGCCGCCCCATCCACCCCGGGTGCACTGCACGCATTGCAGGCAAAATGGGGCTGCGTGATGGAGCCGGTGTCCCCTTCTGACCCATTCTTCTTACAGCAGTAATACTGACGGAGAGGGGCGGAGAGAGAGAGGTTGTGATTTGTGACAATTAATTAGTGAATAGAGACTGTAGTGAGTCTAAGTAGAGCTCTCATACACAGACACACACACCTACCTGGAGTCTACAGTAACAGAGCACTGCTATGATAACCAAGAGAATCACCGTGGCGAGAATTCCTCCGGTTATGACAACAGTTCCAGCTGTCATCCGACCAGCTCTCCATCAAACTCTGGAGGCACAGGAAGTGACGTCATCATCACAAGGCCACTGGGCTAACAGAAACCCGGGTTGTTTTCAACAGGACACAATGTAGGGGGAACTGGGAATGTGTGTTCAAATTGGACATATTCAGGTAGGTTTCATTCCTTTTCAAAATATTTTCTGACAACAGAACATGGCCCAGAAGCACTATAACATAGGACATGAATATATTGTTTTAGTGAATAAAATGGAACTCACGTTCAGCAAAGTGTGCTTTAACACCTGCAAGAGAGAAGACCATGGGCAGTACAATGAACTGCGCAGTTGTGGAGGGATTAACCACTGACATTGATCCAAATTACTATACTTACAATTAGGGCTTCAATCATTTTCATGTTCAAAGCAATTTCCTCATAGATGATTAGTATACTGTTATATGGTGTCATCTTCTGACAACTTTCTCACTGCGATTAACTATGTCTGTTTGACCTGACAGCTCAAGACATCTAATTTGATACAATAATATATGTGGGGGAGAATAAGAAGTAGTGAAAGAGTGACCCCTGTAAGTAGGATACTCACATCAGAAGAGTGTTCGGAGGGCAGGAGAGGAAAACCCAGGTCACAGGTGGGAGGAGACGCTGATGGACAGATACACAGCCTCGTCGTTCTCTGACCAAACAAGATAGACAGAATGGAATATCATGTCATATAATATGCTCTATGTAAAACATACAATACCAGTCAAAAGTGTGAACAGACGTACTCATTCCGGGTTTTTTTTTTTTTGATAATTTTTTACTAATTTATACACTGTAGAATAATAGTTAAGACATCAAAACTATGAAATAACATATGGAATCGTGTAGTAACCAAAAAAAGTGTTAAACAAATCCAAATATATTTTATATTTGAGATTCTTCAAAGTAGCCACCCTTTGCCTTGATGACAGCGTTGCATACTCTTGGCATTCTCTCAACCAGCTTCATGAGGAATGCTTTTCCAACAGTCTTGAAGGAGTTCCCCCATATGCTGAGCACTTGTTGGCTGCTTTTCATTCACTTTGAGGTCCAACTCATCCCAAACCATCTCAATTGGGTTTAGGTCGGGTAATTGTGGGGCCAGGTCACATGATGCAGCACTGTCACTTTCCTTCTTGATCAAATAGCCCTTACACAGCCTGGAGATGTGTTTTGGGTCATTGTCCTGTTGAAAAACAAATTATAGCCCCACTAAGCGCAAACCAGATTGTATGGTGTATCGCTGTAGAATGTTTAACACATTATTGGTTACTACATGATTCCAAATGTGTTATTTCATCGTTTTGATGTCTTCACTATTATTCTACAATGTAGAAAATAGTACAAATAAAGAAAAAGCCTTGAATGAGTAGGTGTGTCCAAACTTTTGACTGGAACTACATATATTTTTTTCTCTCTATGTTACTGTATCCTGGCTACACTTCCTCTTGAACTACACATCCTTGCCACAAGATGGAGCTACAGAATAAAAAACTGTAGAGGGGAAAAAAGCATCAGCATGCTGGTAATCCCCCCCCCCCAAGGGAAAATCTGTTGTTTACATCATTACACAATTTTTGAAAGTGCAAGTGCACACATATATACCCTGAAGGTGGTTTAGACCCGAGAGGCTGTACATTACTATCTTCTTCTAGACGTTTCCTGAATTATCTTGGCAAATTCAGCCAATTGACCAAATCACATCCCTTAACGATGAGCTCTCACTCTTGAGTAATGCTTTGTCATTTCCTTTAACCAACACTAAACTCAAGTCCAAAGAACTCAGATTATTTCTATCATAATGTCATGGTGAACCAGACATCACACACCAATCATTACTCACACTACAATCCTGAAACAAGGGGGGACTCGATGTAGAATAAAAATAAAGGGTGTGTAAACACGCACACACACAAGCCAAGCTAGAATTGCAAACATTAGGACAATGTCTCAACAGCCATGCAGTGTCTATGACCATGGTCTAACTGGCAGGTCTATAATACAGAGTGGGGCTTTAAAAGTGATTTAGTGGTCCGTCTCTCTGGTCTCACGGGTGCATTTCACAGCAGCACTGACTTTTAATCAGAGGGATGAAAGGAGCTGAGATATACCTAGGGATCAACCTATCCATGTGATATCAGGTTGAACACACACACACACACACACACACACACACAGGAGCACACACAATAGCCTGACAGACTGTCACAGGGGCAAACATAGATCAAACACACAGGCTAATAAAGCAGCACAGCAAAGTGCAGACTAGCACAGTCTGACTGACATACTGCAAGCTGACACACACACACACAAGTACTTAAAGGCAAGATGAAATGCACAGCCAGGCATGCGGGGACACAGCCCTTCGAAAGACGAAAATACAGACACACCCATGCGATTTAGAAAATAATAATTATGACACAGAATATTTAAAATTGGCCAAATAATGTATTTTAAAAATGTATATTACAGATTGTATTTAATATATATATATGTATTATATATATATATATATATATATATATATATATATATATATATATATATATATATATATATATATTATATGAGTGCTAAATGCATCAGAAAATGTAGTTATTGAATTTGAAAATACATTCTGAAATACATTACAGAATTGTAACAAAATGGTGCCTGTATTAATAATGAAACTTTAGTGCTCTCTGGTATCACGTACATCTATGTCAATATCATTAAGACTGTAGCACTGGCAGTGTACAAGCTTAGAATGGAATCACAGAACAGAAGATAACAAATTAACTAACTGGCATGACAATCAGCCTCATGTGATGCCACAAAGCCACGCCCCCAACAAGCCACGCCTCCAAATATTTTAATAGGCTGCCGCCACTACAATGTACAAAAATACAAAAGCAACTTCAAGGATTTTATTGAGTTACAGTCAAGGTTGGGTAGGTTACTTTCTAAATGTAATATGTTACCGTTACTAGTTACCTGTCCAAAATTGTAATCAGTAACGCAACTTTTGGAATACCCAAACTCAGTCATCTGATTACATTCAATTACTTTTAGATGACTTTCCCCTGAAGAGGCATGGGAAGAACACAAAAATGGATGTTACCAATTGAACGTCTTTTGCAGGATAAATCACTGTTAAAGTTTACGTAGAGGGCCATACATGGATGTTACATTTTGATTTATGGGTTGGTTATGTAGGCTTCTTCTAACCCATCACTTTCTACTACATGTAATAATACAATTAAATTATATCTTTACATTAATATATATCATTTATAAGTCCAAAAATGGATGTAGCAACTACAGATTGCCCCTCATCAAAAGTGTGCGAGTTTGAGCATGTTTACATTAGTCCTATGGATTTTTTAAAAAAATGATCAGCATGAATTAGATTGAGCAATAAAAGCCCTTCTTGTATTCCATAGGCTGGGCTCTGTACTATGTAGCTGTTGCAAGAGAGCATTTTTTACTGTTTGGCCCTGTCCGGGGGTGTCCTCAAATGGGGCCACAGTGTCTCCTGACCCCTCCTGTCTCAGCCTCCAGTATTTATGCTGCACTAGTTTATGTGTCGGGGGGCTAGGGTCAGTTTGTTATATCTGGAGTACTTCTCCTGTCCTATTCGGTGTCCTGTGTGAATTTAAGTGTGCTCTCTCTAATTCTCTTTTCTTTCTCTCTCTCGGAGGACCTGAGCCCTAGGATCATGCCTCAGGACTACTTGACATGATGACTCCTTGCTGTCCCCAGCCCACCTGGCCGTGCTGCTGCTCCAGTTTCAACTGTTCTGCCTTAATAATAATAATAATAATATTATTATTGACCATGCTGGTAATTTATGAACATTTGAACATCTTGGTCATGTTCTGTTATAATCTCCACCTGGCACAGCCAGAAGAGGACTGGCCACCCCACATAGCCTGGTTCCTCTCTAGGTTTCTTCCTAGGTTTTGGCCTTTCCAGGGAGTTTTTCCTAGCCACCGTGCTTCTACACCTGCATTGCTTGCTGTTTGGGGTTTTAGGCTGGGTTTCTGTACAGCACTTTGAGATATCAGCTGATGTACTAAGGGCTATATAAATACATTTGATTTGATTTACTGGCTGTCCATTGGTTTCAAAAACAATGATTGATAGGCAGCTTAAACTTCTTGAATTCAACCATTATTGGGTTCAAATATATATATAGATTTGTGAACAGCCATCCACAACAACCACAATCAATAAGGCGCAAATACGTAACTAAATGAGAGAGCAGCAGTGTGATTCACATCAATGCGCTATGTAGATATCAATAATAAGTGTCATCCGTATCGCTGTAGACTACACCACCGCTGTCATCCTTACCTCCAAGCATTTATTCAAATTGGATAATCTTTGGATGCCGACAGCAGTCGTACCATTGGAAGACATAGCTTGGACTGTAGCCTACAAAAGCCTATTCCTGCTTTTTTCCCGCGATCCATCAAACACATTTGGTGTCTCATCATAGTGGTCTCTGACTTTGTGGTCAGACTCGCTCATGTGGCACAAACTTAAACTGGCGCCTTTTTTCAATGTTGATTTGAATGTCATTGAGAAAACAGAGATGTTTCAAAGATCTGAATTTAAAATGAATCCTCTAAGTAATCATCTAGTGTTTCAAAAGTATCTGTAATATGATTACAATATATTTGCTTGTAATGTAACGGATTACAGTTACCGTATTTTTTGTAATCCCTTACATGTATTGGATTACATGTAATCCGTTACTCCCCAACCCTGGTTACAGTCCATATAAGGAAGTCAGTCAATTGAAATAAATTCATTAGGCCCTAATCTATGGATTTCACATGACTAGGCCAGGGTGCAGCCATGGGTAGGTCTGGGAGGGTATAGCCACACCCACTTGACAGCCAGGCCCACCCAATGGGGAGCCAGGCCCAGCCAATCAGAATTAGTTTTTAAACACAAAAAGGCTTTATTACAGAAAGAAATACTTCTCAGCACCCAACCCCCCTAAAACAATCCCACAGGTGAAGAAGCCGAATGCGGAGGTCCTGGGCTGGCATGGTCACATGTGGTCTGCGGTTGTGAGGCCGGTTGGACATACTGCCAAATTCTCTAAAACAACATTGGAGGCGGCTTATGGTAGAGACATGAACATTCAATTCTCTGGCAACAGCTCTGGTGGACATTCCTGCAGTCAGCCTGCCAATTGCACGCTCCCTCAAAACTTGAGACATCTACGTCATTGTTTTGTGTGACAAAACTGCACATTTTCGAGCTGACTTTTATTGTCCCCCAGCACCTGTGTAATGATCATGCTGTTTAATCAGATTCCTTGATATGTCACACCCGTCGTGGGCAGACACAAACACACTGTCTGATGAACTCTTCGCGGGCCACAGACTAACATGAGGACTTTGACAGACAAGATAGTCTTGCACGGACGCTGACGTGCATTGCATGGAGCACAAGCTGATGAATGTACTCACACACTGACATAGGCGGAGTATCGAAGACTCCGACGCACAGTGTGACATAAACAACATGTCACACAATCGGACAGACACAGCGTGACACACACTCACACACACGTTCTCTCACAGCCTGTCACATGTAGAACACACACTCGCGCACACATTTTATCTCACAACCTATCACACACTCTCTCACTGAATCTCTCAAACGCACAATCCAGCTCACGCAAAGTCTGACACACTGCTCATACTTCCACACACGGTCACTGTTCCAGTGTGTGTGTGTGTGTGTGTGTGTGTGTGTGTGTGTGTGTGTGTGTGTGTGTGTGTGTGTGTGTGTGTGTGTGTGTGTGTGTGTGTGTGTGTGTGTGTGTGTGTGTGCATGCAGTGAGTGCCAATATAGAGGAAGTGTGGGCCCCCAGTCAGCCAGACAGAATTGAGTTTGAGCAGCAGGGCAGATTCGATTAAGGGAGTCAGTCTAATGAGATGTAATTAGGCGGCAGCAGGTGGAAGCTGCGCCGCCACAGCCGGGGTCCTACGCTCCGTGGGGCGCAACCACTTCCTGTCAGAGGCAGGAACAGGAAGTGCCCAGTCATATGTCTGTTTTTGTCCACCTGCATCTTTTCCTCATAGTCTTTCAAGCTATGAGTCGCTCAGACGGTGATGCAACGTCTTTTTTTATGTCTGTGTCCAACAGTTGGCTAATTGAAGCAACAACAAAAAAAGTGATGTCAGTAATCTTTTTAATATGCCTCCTTAATATAACTCTATTAAGGATATTCACCCATTTAGTTAGCTCCTATGCATGCCGTCATATCACTTTCTTTCCTTTCAAATAAAAAGAACACCGGGTACCAGTACCAAGTCGATGTGCAGGGGTACGAGGTAATTGAGGTAGATATGTACATATAGGTAGGGGTAAAGTGACGAGGCAACAGGATAGATAATAAGCAGCAGCAGCGGTGTATGTGGAGTCAAAAGAGGGAGGTCAATGCGGATAGTCCGGGTAGCTATATTTGGTTAACTATTTAGCAGTCTTATAGCTCGGGGGTGCATTGGTACAAATCAGTGGTGATGAACAACCTCAGACAAGGATATTAGACTATTTGAGACAGTTTCATGACGCCAGGTTATTGCTGCCCAACCTCAATAAAGGTGGATGAAGGAGACAGGTATGGGTCGTCATTCTGAAACCACTTAGTCATTTAACCACTGCATCAGTATGCAACAATCATTTCCATCTGATTATGTCATCGTTGTCATCTGCAGAGCTAATCCTGGCTAGTTCACCATGTATTTCATGGGACATTGGCGTCCTTTTTGAGATTCAACACACGTGTTTGCACTCACTCACTCACGCACACACACACACGAATACAGAGGCACACACACAGGCAATCTCTCACACACAAACACACAGAAAACAGAGAGTGGGCTGGATGAACAACTCACTCACACCACTGCTGGGCCCAGATTAGAGAAACAATGCCATGGCCTGTCGCAGCCTTCAATCCCCTTACACTGCCTGAAGAGCCCAAACACTGATAAGACTGCAGTACACAAACGGGCTTCTACACCAAGTCACACCGTCTCTGTCAATGGGCCGAGGACATTTGGGGACACTTTTCTGGAAGGGCCCGCTGTAAGGACTTTACGTGAGCCGTTCCAAGTTTCCTCAGATCGGCAGAATGACGTAACATTAAAAGAATGCTCATTTCATTTTATGTCAACAATCTAAACTGGAAAGGGCTCAGTACCCAGGTCCTGGAGAGATGCAGTGTGTTTAGGTTTTTGTTCCAGCCCAGCACGAACACATCTTCAATGTATTCGAGCTAGAACTGCTTTCCAATGTGTTAAAGCTGGGATTGAATAAGTGCCTATGCACACTGCAGCCGTTGAGGAAGAACATTGCCAAGGGGTTCATTAGTCCGTATGTGAGACAATTACAGATATGAACATTGAGATGGTTACATGTTTGGAATGCTGTATGTCTGGAGGTCTCTATATTATTGATAATAAGTGAATAAAACCTAGATTGAGTATAATAACGCTACTGTTAGCGTGTGTGTGGTACTGTGGTTCGGTCCCTGCCAAACATAGCCCTCCATCTTTCTCCCTCTATCGCCACTATGAGTGTGCAGATCGATGAGCTGACACACGCACACGTTTCTGTTGCCATGACACTGGGGAGATGTTTCCTCGACCCTGACCAAACCCATCTTCCTTAAACAGCCCTTCACACACACCCATCATTGATATGCTCATTCACACACGCGCACACACCCTCCTGTAACTTCGAGTCCCATCATCCTCTTCACCTCCATCACCATCCTCCCGCCCACTCCCGCCCACACCATCTTTCATCCCGTCAACCTGCTGCTTCTTCATCCAGCTCTGTTCCCTTGCTCCCACCTCCACCATCTCTCCCATGACATCAAGTGTTTATACTGTTAAAAGCCCAGCGAGCCTTTAAAATAAGTACTATGAGTAATTCTAATGTTGAGCACCAACAGCAGTGGTCTCTATTGCTCTTTATAGAGAACATCTGCAGACTGAGTCCCAAATGGCACCCTATTCCCTTTTTAGTGCAGTACTTTCGACCAGGGCCCAAAGGTAGTGCACTATATAAGGAATAGGGTGCCATTTAGGTTGCAAAAATCGAAGCTAACTGTAGAATTGAGTTGGTTAAGACAACCAACAAGCCAATAGAGGTTCTGATATGTCCCCATCTTTCTTCTTCAGCAAGTCATGCTTACACATTGACGGTGGATGGGGTGTGTTCCATTTTGACTCGATTCCAATTTCGAATTGACATCTTTCACACTTACCTTATTCAGTCGCGTAAACTCTCTGCAGATGTGGCTACCTTGTGCACTCGGGAATACATTTCATGTATCCACTGAATACACTCACACTTGCTGGCCAACATATTTTCTGGTGGAGTTTTCATTCAATTGGGTTTTCAGTACATTTATGTTAAGCCATCCCTTTAAATACGGTGTACCTTTTAGTTCGAATTTTGTCTACATAGAATACACAGAGAGAACAGGTCCTTAATATCAATGATCAATGAAAGAAAGCCATCTAAATATCTCCTTTTCAGCACCAATTGGTAGATTTAAAAAAACTCTGATAGATTATTTCGATTGAGGAAAGTATTTATGAATCCTAAAAAAAACAGGTTTGGAGAGCCTTTATGCACGAACGAAAGAAAACGGTGGTTTGATTCATTCTGAAAATTCTGCATGATGGCACAGCATTTCATTAACTTGACGCTGGGAAAGGTGATATGTTGATATGCTTCAGTTTGCTGCCATGTGACTGGATTCACATTTGTCTCCAGCCATTATAAGGTCAAATGATCTAAAAACCAAGTGTCATGTGTATTTCCAATTCCCTTATCCCTACGTGCAAAACCTGATACAGAAAAGCACATCACTTCCAGTTAATACGTGACAAAACATCAGATCCACAAAGGCCTAGTGGCGCTACACTGTCACTGAACACTATCACAGGACAGTGCAGTGGTCATGGGCATCGACACATGACACATACAATCCACAGGAGGTTAGTGGCACCTTCATTGGGGAGGACGAGCTCGGGGTAATGGCTGGAGTGGATAGGTGGAATGGTATCCTATACATGGTTTCCATATGTTTGATGACATTCCATTCGCTCTGTACCAGCCATTGGTATGAGCCGTCCTCCCCTCAGCAGCCTCCACTGATACAATCACATTACCACATACCGAGCCCCATGTGTCGGATACGCTGGGCTACCGGCTCAGATACACTCAGATAAGGGTTCACAGCACAGACGGGGGCAAATCTTCACCTTCTAACAGGACAACGACCCTAAGCACACAGCCAAGACAACGCAGGAGTGGCTTCGGAACAAGTCTCTGAATGTCCTCTGAGCCCGGACTTGAACGCTATCGAACATCTCTGGAGAGACCTGAAAATAGCTGTGCAGTGACACTCCCCATTCAATCTGACAGAGTTTGAGAGGATCTGCCGAGAAGAATGTGAGAAACTCCCCAAATACAGGTGTGCCAAGTTTGTAATGACATACCCAAGAAGACTTGAGGCTGTAATCGCTGTCAAAGGTGCTTCAACAAAGTACTGAGTCAAGGGTCTAAATACTTATGTAAATGTTATATTTCTGTTTTTATTTTGTATAAACTTGCCAAAAAAAATAGAAAAACCTGTATTTTCTTCGTCATTATGGGGTATTGTGTGTAGATTGATGAGGGGGAAAAACTATTTAATCCATTTTAGAGAAGGCTGTAACATAACAAAATGTGAAAAAAAGTAATGCATCTGAATACTTTCCGAATGCACTGTACACTACCACTCTCTCTCACACACGCATACATTACCACTCTCTCACATGTTACCTCTCACTCACATTACCTCTCTCTCGCTCACATTCATACATTACCTCTCTCTCTCTCTCGCTCACACATTACCTCGCTCTCAAAAGAGCACAGACACACACACACACATGCATGCATGCACACACAGGCACACACAAAAACACACAAACACAATCTCTCTCTCACACAGACACACAACCTCTCTCTCTGTTTCTGTCTGTCTCACTGCCTTTGCCCCCCCCCCCCCCCCGGAATATTGCCATATCTTTGACTGTCAGTCAAACCTAACCCCTCTCTGGGCCACCACCATAACTACATCCTTGTGGTTCTTTGTCCTCAGAAGATAGCCTACCAGTCTTCCAACCATAGCACATTAAAGCTAGCCTCAACAACAAATAAGGCAATTCTTTCATAACCATAGATCGACTTAATGCTCTGCATACTATTCTTCAATCAATGTTGAATCATTAGCAAAGAAACCTTGGCATCCATCTCTGGGATATAAATGTCTTCATTGCAAATCCATTCTAAGCGACAGAGACTTGTCTTCTTAAAAAGGCCTTGATTGTTACTTCAAACAGCTGACTGAAACGTGTTACGAACGAGCAGCTTAATTTTTCAGAGCCCAACTAAAATCCACTTACCATGTGGCATCCCCCTAAATCTCTCAGTGGGCGCTGGGAGCACATTATATTGTGGAAGCCTCCAAGCCTTGCCACTGTATTGGATGCCTGAGCTTGATATCTCTCGCAAAAAAAAAACACAACCCAAATGGGATTCATGGTCACAGAGTTAATGTAATTTCTGTAATTCTGTTATCAGGAGCTACAGTTGGCTGTCCTCTTTGCACATCTTCCCTTGAACTTATTTGTGTTCAAGTATGTTTGGATGGATAGAGAACAGAGAGGGGAGAGCCTGAGACTCAATTAAGAAGGGTTCATTCTATCGCGTATTTTATGTCGTCTCACAACAGGCCTAGCTGGCAGAACGTCATTGTACATTTTTACATTTTACCCCAGAATTCCACCTCAAATCAACCATAGGGTTTTAAGGTTTGCCTGGAGGGAAGCCAGCACCACATTCTCAAACACAACCTATTCACCACATTGTCTCTTCAACACTCTGCCTCTTCATTTAACATTCTTTAAAACGATTAAGTCAATGTCAATGTAAAGACCATGAGGTAACACCACCCACATGAAAACATACTATAGTATACTATGGTATAAATATTATAGTATTCACTGTTGTGTTTTTGTAGACTTTACTGTAGTACTCACTGAAGTCTGCAAAAACACTACAGTGAATATTGAAGTATTTACTGTAGTATACTGTTGTATTTATAGTTAACTAAAATATAAAAAGTGTAGTATATTCGATTTAATGTAGACCGTATACTGTAGTATTTATGTATTTTTTTGGAGGACATTCCTGTTGTATTTACTACGGTGTTTTTGTTTTATGGTCTTCCACATATGAAATGGAGGCTTTCTCCTTCAGGAAACCTACTGGAGAAATACTAAAAGAGCACATTTTTCCCATAACCTATACATAGGCAGTTAAAAAAGGGTAGTGTTTTTTGGACATTACTGTTGTATTTATTACAGTGAGTTTTTTTTTTTTTTTGGGGGGGGGGATAATGCTGTAGTATTTACTGTAATATTCTACATCATACCACAACATTCTACAGTAAGTACTACACATGATTGAAGGATACTACAGTGTATAGTATAGTATTCTACAGTATTCTATAGAATTGTATAGTAAGTACTTTAGTATTATACAGTATTCTATAGAATTGTATAGTAAGTACTTTAGTATTCTACAGTAAACTGTAGTATTTTTCGGGTGGGCAGGCTATACTACTGTTGTTACAGGTTTTTCTGGTAGTCTACGAGTAAACCAGGGATTCAATGCAAACACCAGGAGACAGGGGAGCAAACACTACCAACTGATTAGGTTCCAGCTTGGGATACACACACACACACACACACACACACACACACACACACACACACACACACACACACACACACACACACACACACACACACACACACACACACACACACACACACACACACAAACAAACTCCCGCATCATGCGCAAGTGCACACACACTGCTTAAGATAGGAGCTGCAAAAACCCATCTGATACATTGACTGAGCTGAGTTTACAGGACAAAAGGTAATTGGCAGCTAACCACAAATAAAAGGTAGCGGGGCATTGGTTAACATTTCAGTTCAATTACTTGATTTTCTCCTGGTCATTTAGGTGCAGAGTGTAATGAAGGATTTCCCTCCATCCTTGATAAAAGCATTGGGTGAATGATGACTACTGTACAGATTCATCTCATTGGGATATAGTCTAGAAGGTCCTCCACAATCCCAGGGTTCCTCTGTGTAGAGAAAGAACATCTGTTTTCATCTCCATCCCGCTCCCAGGCCATTTCAAGCTCATCTCAAGGGCCTCATTTATAACCGTTGTTTAAATGCTACACTAAATATCTGCATGCACCGTTTCTTCTAATAAATCAGACCTGACGTAAAAGTGTGCGCGCGTTAACGAGGATTATAACTCCGTCTGAATAACGCCCATCATTCACCTTTTATAGTGACAATAACACCCTTATTTGCTGTGTACTTTGGAAGTATTGGAATTAGACTGACATAGTAATTCTAAAGGAAATATCAATGGGGAACTTGATCAAATATTTTCGGAGGTGTTGGCAGAATATAAACATTTTTTTCAGGGACATTTGATGTGGCTGACGATTTCAATTGCAAATTGTAAATTGTTCTCGACGTGTAAACAAATTGAATTCGCCAATGTTTTGCATTTACTTTCTCCCGAACCAAAATATTTTCTGCACTGACCGCGAATTTCTGAAACGTCTACTCTGAAAACATTCAAACTAAAGTAGACCTACTTAGTGGTAGCCTATACACCTCAGTGCAAAATATAAACTGTGTTCACCTGTTCAATTATACGGTATGTTATAAACGCGCTCCCTTTAGGATGAATTGAGCAAAAAAAAAAAAAAAATTATAATAGCCTAACAGGCCAAATTAAAAGCGATGCGCATGGTAATATGAACTCATCATGGCCAGAAAAGTTGCAATGGTAATGATATACTGTATGTATTATGTTTAGAAATTAAACATTGTCTAGGCTACTCGAGAAATGTGGCATTACAATATTCAAACGTAGCCTTCAAATGTCAATGGAAAACGTGAACTGTCTGGTGTACTGTTAAACTGCGCTTCGGATCGTTTGGATAAATATTTTAAAATACCGGTAGCTTAGGTGTAGACCTTACGGTAAAATGCTTACTTACAAGCCCTTAACCGACAAATGCACTTCAAGAAATATAGTTAAGAAAATATTTATTAAATAACTAAAGTATATATTTTTTTGAAGTAACAATAAAATTACAATAACGAGGTTATATACATGGTCAATGTGCGGGGATACAGGTTAGTCAAGGTAATTTGTACATGTAGGCAGGGGTAAAGGGAATATACATAGATAATTAAAAGAGAGTAGCAGAAGTGGGGGGTGGGTTAATGTAAATAGTCCAGGTGGCCATTTTAATAATTGTTCAGCAGTTTTATGGCTTGGGGGTAGAAGCTGTTAAGGAGCCTTTTCGACCTAGCTACAGTATTAACTACTGTATTAACTACTGTGGGTCCAATTAAATGAGACATGTTGTATCCCTATAGGCTATTTCACGAAGACGTAACCATCATGGTCAGAATTTATTCTACAGTGATCATGGAAATACAATAAATATGGTAAATTGGAAACATAAAATAATTTGATTTTCACCCTTCTCACTAACAACAAATGATTGCACCTTGTTATTATATTTAGATACCTTTTTTTTATATGACTAAATCATCATACACTGAGTGTGCAAAACAAAACATCTCTTTCCATGACAGACTGACCAGGTTAATCCAGGTGAAAGCTATGATCCCTTATTGATATCACTTGTTAAATCCACTTTAATCACTGTACATGAAGGAGAGGAGGCAGGTTAAAGAAGGATCTTTAAGCCTTGAGACAATGGAGACATGGCTTGTGTATGTGTCCCATTCAGAAGGTGAATGGGCAAGATAAAACGTTTGAAGTGCCTTTGAACGGGGTGTGGTATTGGGTGCCAGGTGCACCGGTTTGTGTCAAGAACTGCAACGCTGCTGGGTTTTTCACGCTCAACAGTTTCCTGTGTGTATTAACAATGGTCCACCACCCAACTGACATCCAGCCAACTTGACACAGCTGTGGGAAGCATTGGAGTCAAAGTGGGCCAGAATCCCTGTGGAACGCTTTCGACACCATGTGGAATCCATACCTCGAATCCATACCTCGAATTGAGGCTATTCTGCGGGCAAAAAGATGTTCATGTTTTGTACACTGGGTGTATATTCCCCATTTCCCCAAGTCTACGAGGCTACCTTTGCCTTCTTGCAATGCAATTCTTCAACCACTAGAAACTGTGTGTACGCATGGTCTCAAGTTTGCAGGAGGACAAGCACATTCTCACGTGAAATTCAGTTCATATAAATGCCAACTTTTATGTGGTAACTATCGAGCACATGTTTGGGGGCATATTTTGTGTGTAGGTAACATTTATAAATGAGGCCACAACTGAGGCTGTATGTGCCGATTTGACTAAGAATGAGAGTGATGGAGTACTGCATCCCTTGACCTCAACCAAATTGAGATGGTTTGGGATGAGTCAGACTGCAGAGTGAAGGAAAAGCAGCCAACAGTGCTCAGCATATGTGGGAACTCCTTCAAGACTGTTGGAAAAGCATTCCATCACTGGTTTAGATAATGCCAAGAGTGTGCAAAGCTGTCATCAAGGCAAAGGGTGGCTTTTTGGTTACTACATGATTCCATGTGTTATTTTATAGTTTTGATGTCTTCACTATTATTCTAAAATGTAGAAAATAGTCCAAATAAAGAAAAACCCTTGAATGAGTAGGTGTTCTAAAACCTTTGACTGGTAGTGTATGTACAGTTTACTGTAGATGTTTATGAATGCATTTTAAGAAAAAAAGTGCAATTTAACTATAAATTGAATACCTGACTTCCCACCAAAATCCCTGAACATAAACTGTTTTATGTGCTATAATTCTGTCATTATCTAATGGATTGGAATATATTCATACATTGTCCAACTGTTGCATTTATTTAAATTGTTTTTAAAACCTTTTAACAATTTTGATAGCCAATGCTACTGTATTAGTATTTTGTTGGTATTCTCAGACCATGTTACAGTAATGCTGATGGGAGATGCCCCAATTATTACATGACGGCAACCATCCCAGAATAGGTTTAAATGTTGTTCTGCCCTGCTGGCTTTGACTTTCTTCTGCATGTCTCATCTGCCTGTCTCTATCGCTCTCTCACTCCAAGGACAGCCGACTAGCCGAGCAGACAGCTTCAGATGTCAGGCCTAGCACAGGCAGTACAGCAGTGAAGCAGTGCTCAGCCCTTATTCAGCACACGCCTTAGAGCATCCTAATTCACATTTGTTTACTCAAAGAGCCCCGAAGAAGAGGACTGGTTCGAGGGCTTAACTCAATGAGGTTCCATGAGATGGGAATGCACATCCTGGCTAGTCGAGATTTTCTCCACACAAAAGTGTGCAATTAGCTAAATCAGCTCCACATCTTCAAAATATTGAATGACTAATGTGTGAGAACTACTTCAATGCCAAGGTTGCACGTGTACCATCTAGGGACCAGAACTAGCCCCTTGCTTTGCAGCATAGGGGAGAGTGGGATAAGTTGAGCCAAGTTGAAACCATACACAAAATGTATAATTTGACCAACTATTTAGGAAGAGGTCATCATTTCATGAAGTCTGTGAAAGAAGAAATAACATGGAAAAGTGGTAGGCAAGTAAGATCCAACGTTTGGGATGGTGTTCTTCGGCTTGCAAGGCTCCCCGTTTTCCTCCAAACATAACGATGGTCATTATGGCCAAACAGTTACATTTCTGTTTCACCAGACCAGAACGCCTGTGTTACAATATGCTTCAAATTATTCAAAGACAAAGCGATTGTGTTGAATTGTGTTTGGGAAATAAAGATAGACATGGTTTAAAAAGATAGTGGGAATATTTCCTGCAGTACAGTACATGTGTAGGTGGCTTAACTTACCCTGCCCCCAGCTCAACTTACCTCACACAAGGGGTAAGTTGTGCCAAGAGACCACTTTTTTTGGACAAGCTATGTTTTCAAAACTGTAATGTTGACGTGAATTCTGATTATTTCCAGGGATACACAACACCCTGAAATATATGTTGATATCTATGTTAGACAGATTACTATATTTCACTTGATGGAGTGACGCGGAATGGAAAACATTTCTCAACTCACCCCACTCTCCCCGATTGGTGTCAGAAGTGGGATGGTGTCACGCCTTGGTCATTGTATTTTGTGTTTTTGTTATATGTTTGGGTAGGCCAGGGTGTGACATGGATTTATATGTTGTGTTTCGTATTGGGGTTTTATTAGCATTGGGATTGTGTATGATTAGGGGTGTGTCTAGTTAGGCTTGGCTGCCTGAGGCGGTTCTCAATTGGAGTCAGGTGCTTATCGTTGTCTCTGATTGGGAACCGTATTTAGGTAGCCTGAGTTCGCTTTGTATTTTGTGGGTGTTTGTTCCTGTCTCTGTGTTGTAGTCACCAGATAGGCTGTAATTAGTTTCACGGTCCGTTCTGTTGTTTTTGTATTTCAGTTATTTCATGTACCGCTATTCTGTTCATTAAAGTCATGAGTAACCTACACGCTGCATTTCGGTCCGACTTTCTTCATTCAACAGACGAACGCCGTTACAGATGGCGTTACAATGGGGAGGTATATGAACTAGAGGGAGTGTTCTGAAAAAGGGGACAGTGTAGCAACCAAAATGACTAAGTTAGAACATTACAACCCTTCCAACAGCCTGGGCATTTGATACAAATGAATCGTTTGGTGGATTACACTGATATGGCGCTTCACTCGTTCTCAAATCACATATGATTACATGTGGATAACTCGCCTCTACTCCACCACCACGAATGTGGAGTCAGCACCTACAGTCCATGAGTGCACAAATAGGCAGCTATTCTGCACCCAAACACTCACAAGACATCAGCTATGTGGAAAGCAGGAGGTTGCATGTTTGAAACCGACTAAGGACAAAGGAACGTTGCATTAGATCGTAGGAGGTGTTTCTGAAAAGGCTTCAATGTTCCAAAGTAAAAACAGCAACAGAACTGGAGTGTAGCTGATGAGTCACGTCACCCTAGATAAACCCCCTGCAAAGTGCTATTTTAGCAGAAAAGAGCAACTCCCAAGTACAGTAGCACTGTTCCAAGAACCATGCAGGTTCCAGTGAGGTGCTGTGCCAGGGATCTGCCTCCAGGTTGCCTCCAACTCTTGCCTCACAGGCTTCATTCGCCTTGGCAGTGTTTCAATGCTCTGCTGCTCCACTCACACTGCGCATCGCCCCAAGCACTCGGCTGAGCAGCACGGTACGTTCACCAACCCGAAAAAGCTGCTGTGCAAACAGAAAACCCCACAAAAGTGCTTTCCCTTGGGTAAAATCTACCTCCTCACCCCGAATGCAGAACTGCAACAGCTAGCTATGATTGATCGTTAAATATTCTATATGGTTTTATATATTATAGAGATGGGCCAAACCTTTGGCGCACTTTGCATGCCGTAGCAGTGTTTGAATAGACAGAGCAGAACTGATTTGCAGTCGTCCTCTTTCCATTCGCCTCTGCCTTCAAGCAGACCTCCAGCTATAACCTTGTTATAATTGTCACTTTTTGTCCAATTACATAAGAACTGGTGGAGAAACATGGTTTCATCATGGTCAAATGATGTGTCAAATGCTCCCACTCAGCTCTCCAGGTTTCTCTTTCTCTCCTCTGTTAGATAATCACATGAATCTTTTGATAGAGCCGCCTCTAACTTTGCACTTGGAAACACCTGGATCCTGCAAATGTTAAAAACTAGGCTTTTCAATCATTTAAATATAATTTCTGCAACAATATTTTTCCATCACAGGGTAGTTGTAACGAGCTGAAATGCTCCCCTCCTCCATTTCCCTGAAAAAAGCACTCATCTCTTCATGTTCTCAGAGAGAATACATCTATGGCGCCGTCAGGAGGTGGCTTGGAAACGTGACCA
Source organism: Oncorhynchus gorbuscha (assembly GCF_021184085.1). Taxonomy (NCBI): domain Eukaryota; kingdom Metazoa; phylum Chordata; class Actinopteri; order Salmoniformes; family Salmonidae; genus Oncorhynchus; species Oncorhynchus gorbuscha. The sequence continues at coordinate 45,808,473 of NC_060187.1, forward strand.
AAATGCATTGTGAGAGGGTGATATATTTTCAATGCCAAGTATGGGAGAGAGCCGATACCAAACCAGAAGGGGATAACATCAAGTTATTTAATTTTTTATGTAGCATTAAATTGACAACTGAAAGCAGCAACTAATAAATGATTTTCCACTCTTTGGTTTCTGAGTCTGATAAAAGGTGATGCATATCAGTGTGCATGTTAGTTCAGCTAGCTAGACGCTTGAGTGGTCAATGAAGCCCTCTCCCGAGGTGTCAAGCGTGCCCTCCTCTAGTGAATGAGACATTTTAACTCGCCTGCCTTTTCACTTGAAGTGCTGTATGTGTTTTTAATCATCACCGAGATCTCAAAACTTAAAATGCAAGAGATAGTTCTTGATATGAGCGACATTATGATTTTTAGAACAGAGACAGCTTATGTCACACATTTGGAGAGTAGTGGCAGTGATTCATCCTCATATGAGGAGTAGAATGTTACCTTAAATCCCAGTGTTCAAACATGATCGTTATTAAGATCTGATTGCTGGTCGCCTCACTACCTTTCTAATTTCAGAGTTTCTACATGGATAAATACTGCGGCATCAAGTTCTTGCTTGAACTTTAAACACTGATTGGTAACGTAGCGGAAAACGCTCAGCGACGCAGTGTGTCGTATAAGACAGGTAAATGAACCCTCACTCAAGACATGGGCTCTCAGCTCCATCAACAGAAGCCTCTGGGCTTGCACTGTAAGACCAGTATCACGTGGCATATCCTCTCTCTGTTGTGGATATGGTCTCTTGGTCTCATATCCTGTCAGCCAAGTATGGACAACAAGGCAGAGTCCCATGGGAAATCAGTCTATTGCAGCATTGCCTCTGCTGGAGGTGAAAGAATCAGGGAGAGATGGCAAGATAGTCAGAGTCCTTATCAATCGTGTTCTTATCGAGTTGTCTTTTTCCCCTCCCATGGGTCAGTGGGCTCAACATCCGGATCTGGACCATTACCAATTCATTTGGCTCTGTGTGTGTGTGTGTGTGCGCGCATTACAGATTTCCTCTTCAGTATAACAGTCATGGAAGCAGCAATTTGTCCCCAAAATACACAAATGTTTTTCATTTTAGGGGGGAGAGAATACAGGGTCAGTGCTGTTACGCTATCCCATCATACGATGGTCAACAGAAATAGTTAAGTGGAGTGTGAGGTGAAAAGGGAAATGGTAGCCTACACATAGGATCAGTGTTTGACTTGGACAGGAGCTCACCTGAGCGGAGTACCAGCACCTCCCATTTTCTACTGCTTGAGGTCCTGTAACACTTATAGAATATTAGCTCAAAAGTACTGTGGAGCTCCTGCACCTCAATATAAACAGTACTGGCACCCAAAATTAATACTAGCTCCTATTTCTGTCCAAGTCAAGCACTGCATGGGCTGTTTACACTAGCACCCCACTTCTGATCTTTCTCCACTAATTGGTCTCTTGACCAATCCCGTCAGATCTTTTCACATCAGATCTTTTTCAGAGTAGACCTGATTGGTAAAAAAAAAATATAGAAATATTACTGAAAAAAATATCAGATTTGTGCTGCCTGTGTGATGGGTTCAGTTTCTTGTCATATATATTCTACAATCAGTTGATTTTATGCGCCCCGGGCTACATTAACCACTACTGATGCCCATGACAGGCACATTTCACGTTCAAATAGCTGCAGGAATAGACTCAAGAGAACCACATTATAACCTAATATTTGATCCAGCCCTGTGGCACACATTGAAGTTAAATTTTCTCCCCATCGCCGCATGAATAATTTTCATAATCTCTATATATTCTAAAGACCTGTCAAGTCAATAAACAAAAGCAATCCCAGACACGTCCATAAACAATGCTGTCCTACCTGAATCGAACGTCTGGATTTATTTGACCAAGTAGGAATGTTGTTCAGGTTTTCCTGAACGGATAGAATAATTGAACGAGGTTGTGTCGTTCCGCGTCGTCCGATAATTGAGTCCCACATCACAAAACGGGCTAATACTTACTTGTCGGGCACTGTACGTGTCACATTGTTCGTTTCCTCAACTTGCAGTATTCCTCTTGAGTTTTACCACTATAAAAGCCACCCCAACTGTTATTGCATTTCCGAGAAGATAAGAAGAAAAGGGCACTGGAATAGGCTACGGATTGCGGCGGACGTTCATCCAATGAGTAGCCTGCCCGCGCGGTGCCTCTGGAAGGACGCAACAGTCTTGGTGCTGGATAGTCATTTCAATAGAGGTCAGAGTACAATAATAGCCACTATCATCCGGTGAGGTATCGTCGCGGTTATGTAGCCCACTCGCTAGAAGGATCAGGCAGAAATGCACCCGCTCAGTCTTGTAGTGAAAAAAATAATGAATGCGCATCAAATTATTGTTTGGAAAGAAGGATGGAACTTACAATATTGCACCCCTTTTGTCATGCATGAGAACCTTGTCTTCTCTGCGCAAAAAAAACCCTCAGTAATCCAGTAAATGGGAATCCAAATCAAATGAATGAGGTGTGGATAAGTGAATGGTTAGGTTGGGGAGAGAGAGAGAGAGAGAGAGATTGAATGTGCAATGCCACTTAAAGTAGACACCTAGGTGCAAGTAAAAGAAGAATCGTCACGAATTGAAGGGGCAAATTTGAGTCGCTGCACTAGTAGCCATAGGGTTTTGTTTAAATTATGTACCTGGTCACAGTTGTTTCAAAATGTTGCTACCACATAAATGCTAGTATTGGTGCCATGCCCATCGGAGACTAAATATGCAGTTATGCTTTGCGAGATAATTGCAATTCATTTCGGGAATGCAGTACTTTTCAGCTATGAATTAAAGAGATGCCAGTAATGTTAATTACAAAAATAGGCTTCCCATGATTGATTTTCCATCAATCACCTGCACGATTTAGGCTAATCCAGGCTACTCAATCAAAAATAGAGGCACAGCAAACATTGACAGAGATATCAACCCTCCTCTTTATTTGAAACCGGAGATGGTGGTGTGATTAAGAGACTGTGGGGGCAGCTGTCCAAGGTCCTGAAGAGCCCACCAATGAATGATGCCGTGGACAGCATTTCACTTTCAGTGTAAGCAACATGCAGCCATAGAGTAGATATAGGACTTACCAGCGATAATTGCACGATACACGACCAATTGATAAGCAAATTATGCATATGCACCAGTGCCCAACTACCTTTAGATTGAGTTGATGGGAAACCCTAATGGTCAACCATGTCCAATCAAGAGTTAAACTCCCCTACACATTCTCTGATGACATCCGATTTCTAGTCCAATGTCCCTTCTATTCCCTATTATAATAATTTCATAGTTCACTAAACACGGCCCTGAAGATGGCAGATGTGCACAGAAGTCCTGATGAGGTTTGGAATGGATCCATGCTGGAGGTTTCCACTTACAGGCGACATTCCCCTGAACTAAACCATAATAGGCCACAAAATCTACAGTGCATGTGGCCGATATCGAAAGAGGTAGATCTAGGGTGACACTTTATTTGGAGAGTCCACTTATAGATGGTTTATAGATGTTAAAATCAGATTTGCAGTTAATAGTTAGAAACGCTATAGACCATTTGTGGGGGCCTCTCAAAACAGTGTGAACAGATAAACTATACTATACAGATTTCCAATTGCTTAAAAAAAAATGTGAATACCTTTTCATAGTATTTAAAGTGTGCCACTATACTGGAGTTGAGGGAAGAAAATGTGACACATGAGAAGTATAGATTCCAGCATTTCGATAGAAATAACATGGGAAGGGACGTAGTGTGGAGGGCATTGTTGAAGCATGTGACCGAGAAGTTTGGGTGCTTTTTGGACAGAGTGTAATGATCAGTAGAGATGCTAGGACCAAGTGTGAAACGAGATCTGTGTTTAAAGTGCTGGGTCAGTCCATTCCACCCAGACGTTCTGAGAGCTGTGACCTTACAGGAACACAGAGTAGGCATCCCAAATTGCACCCAGTTTCATAGCTCACTACTTTTGACCAGAGCGCTACGGGTCAAAAGCAGTGCACTAAATAGGGAGCCATTTGGGACACACCAGAGACTCGGCATCAGCTCGTCTGTCTAATGGTTATTAATGGTGGTGATTTTGCCCATTGACAATAATAAGGCCCAAGCGTAAAGGCTAAGCATTTTGTTTCAATCAACCTTCCATACAGGCACCCATTACACTAATGACTACACACAAGCAAGCAGTTAGTGTAAGTTCTATCCAGACTCTCCCCATTAACAGCAATTGGTGATTCGATGAAATGGAGGGATAAAAACAGGAATGTAAAATTGTCATTCACTGCAGGACATCTCTTATAGCATTGATCTCCATGTGACCCTAATACAATTGCCTAATGGATGTTTGAGGAACCAGTGTGAACCTTGTGTTGGTACGTTAATCATATAATAAACCAACTAACATCTACTACTAACAACTAAGAGAATACATTTTTTATCTTCTCTTGCTTTTGGCCTTTTAAATTGGGGGATAATTATGGCAAATGTTAACAGGCTACCGTAGTTGTTTGTTCCTCATTCATAGCCAACAACCAAGTCTGCATCGAGGAGACCAATGACAACCTGGGGCGAGGAGCCGGACCGTATCCATGGTGACCAGCAGCTTCCTGGTGAACGCGAGGTCTGTGGCGGTCAGATCGGAGCTAATATCATTTCCTGGGCTGCTGGGTCTTAGGTGCTGCTTATCTGCCCCCCCCCCCCCAACTGTGCTTTCTCAGTCAAAGGGAGGGGCATAATGCTTCCCTCAGTCTTACATCAATCACTGTGTTATACAGTTCATAGAGTGGAGAACTTGACAGCTGATATTCATTGGGTGAAAGGGTGTCGCTTTGTAAGGCCTGACCAGCTGAGAAATATCTTCATGTTTTGGTGTGTGTGAAAGAGGGAGTGTGAAAGATTAGATCAGAGAGAGAGAGAGAGAGGTGGCCAGAGAGACGGAAAGAAAGAGGGAGTTCATCTTTGCAACAAATTGGCACGACATCTCCAATACAAATTACAGACCTATCCTCCTGAGGGATATTTGATGAGAGATTGTTGGGGTATAACTGGCAATAAGAATGATGTTGATCATTATTATTCAGAATCTCCCTCACTCACCGACTGCACATGGAGATGAAAGTTGGTGTATATTCAACATGCAGACAGTATTAGAGGAACACATGTCCCCGGGGACAGCGGAGGTGTGTGGGAGATGATTGATCATGACTCAGCATTGTACCGGCTCTCTGTAAGCGTATCCATCATGTGACCTGCTGCATGCGTCCCAAACGCCACTCGATTCCCCATTTGGTACACTTCTTTTGAACAGAGGGACCTGGTCAAAAGAAGGGCACTAAATAGGGAATAGGGTGCCATTTGGGATGTAACCACTTGTCTCCGCTACGCACTTCGCCTGCTAAACAACACTCACTAGCCTGAGTCCTCACTCACTAGCACTGCAGCTCCAGTACACATGGCCAGCAATAGATAGAGAAGAGTACACGGATCTCATTACAGGGAACATTCATTGCCAGTATAACCAACTTTTTTGGGGGGTTAAAAAGAGCCTTCTTTCTATGAAATGGGAATAAATAACAGTCTTTAATAATTATGTACCCAAGAGTAAAACAGGATAACTTTTAATTCACCCGCCAGCGGGGCACATTCTCCTTTGGGTCCCCGCTACTACATTCAGGGTGGCAGCTTGAAGACCCTGACCCTTGGCACACTCCCCATCTACAAGATGATTGTGCAACTGCTGACAGAGATGCACTGTGCATCTGCATATCTATTACATGTGGCCCTCGTAAATAACCTGTAATGGAACTGTCATCTCACTAGTGCCATCACACATTAACTCCGCCTCAAATCCAAAAGAGCAGCAGACGAGAGCTGTGTTTGACTACGGTAAACTGTGTTTGACTACGGTAAACTGTGTTTGACTACGGTAAACTGTGTTTGACTACGGTAAACTGTGTTTGACTACGGTAAACTGTGTTTGACTACGGTAAACTGTGTTTGAGTACTGCAGATTGTGGCGGCACACTGGTATCCAGTGCACGTCTGATCGAATTAGGAGTGGATTGCCATCTCGAACCTGGTGGTTAAAACCACATTCTCGAGAATGTTTTTGGGTACGGACCCAAGAACAATACACATCTATTTGTGGCCAACTACACCCCATCGCTGTGGCCAAACCCCTCCATCGGCACACCGCCCTCTTCCCCCAACCCCACCCCCTGACCACGTTACATAAACCCCCAAGTCTTCATTGGCCACTTATTCAGCTACGTTATATGTGTGGGGTTACCCATCCCAGCATTCATGTACAGGGGTTTTTACTCTTTGATGAGGTTTCTAGAGCGTTTAAGTTACTAGTGAAAAGAGACTAAATGCTTGTTACCAGTGTGAAGAAAATACTATTGCTAACACTATAATGTCTATAGAACTTGGATGATCAACCATCATGCAATGGTTAACCAAATCAAATCATTTTTTGTCACATACACGTGTTTAGCAGATGTTATTGCGGGTGTAGCAAAATGCTTGTGTTTCTAGCTCCAACAGTGCAGTAATATTAAACAGTAATATCTAACCATACACATAAATCAAGTAAAGGAATGGAATTAATCATATATTTATAGTGGACGAGCAATGTCAGAGCAGCATAGACTGAGATACATTAGAATAGTATAGAATACAATATATACATATGAGATGAGTAATACAAAATATGTAAACATTATTAAGGTGGCCACTGACTCCAAGTCTATGTATATAGGGCAGCAGCCTCTAATGTGCTAGTGATGGTCATTTAACAGAAATCACGGTTGACAACTCCATTGTGTCCTCCTCCCAGAGCGCTAAGAACCTTGGCGTGATCCTGGACAACAAACTGTCGTTCTCAACTAACATCAAGGCGGTGGCCCGTTCCTGTAGGTTCATGCTCTACAACATCCGCAGAGTACGACCCTGCCTCACACAGGAAGCGGCGCAGGTCCTAATCCAGGCACTTGTCATCTCCCGTCTGGATTACTGCAACTCGCTGTTGGCTGGGCTCCCTGCCTGTGCCATTAAACCCCTACAACTCATCCAGAACGCCGCAGCCCGTCTAGTGTTCAACCTTCCCAAGTTCTCTCACGTCACCCCGCTCCTCCGCTCTCTCCACTGGCTTCCAGTTGAAGCTCGCATCCTCTACAAGACCATGGTGCTTGCCTACGGAGCTGTGAGGGGAACGGCACCTCAGTACCTCCAGGCTCTGATCAGGCCCTACACCCAAACAAGGGCACTGCGTTCATCCACCTCTGGCCTGCTCGCCTCCCTACCACTGAGGAAGTACAGTTCCCGCTCAGCTCAGTCAAAACTGTTCGCTGCTCTGGCTCCCCAATGGTGGAACAAACTCCCTCACGACGCCAGGACAGCGGAGTCAATCACCACCTTCCGGAGACACTTGAAACCCCACCTCTTTAAGGAATACCTAGGATAGGATAAAGTAATCCTTCTCACCCCCCCCTTAAAATATTTAGATGCACTATTGTAAAGTGGTTGTTCCACTGGATGTCATAAGGTGAATGCACCAATTTGTAAGTCGCTCTGGATAAGAGCGTCTGCTAAATGACTTAAATGTAAATGTAAACAGCATTTAACAGTCTGACTGCCTTGAGATAGAAGCTGTTTTTCAGTCTCTCGGTCCCAACTTTGAATGCCCCTGTACTGACCTCGCCTTCTGGATGAAAGCAGGGTGAACAAGCAGTGGCTCGGGTGGTTATCGTCCTTGATGATCTTTTTTGGCCTTCCTGTGACATCGGGTGCTGTAGGTGTCCTGGAGGGCAGATAGTTTGCCCCCGGTGATGCGTTGGGCTGACCGCATCATCCTCTGGAGAGCCCTGTGGTTGCGGGCGGTGCAGTTGCCAGCGTTGTTAGTCGGTATGCGAAACCAAATATGTCCCGGGGGGGGGGGGGGGGGTTCGAGAGACATTATGGAAATGAAAAGCTCACTTTGCTTCCAATTAATTCATTCCTCAAATGTAATTTATTGGAGATAATACTTTCAAAGCAGAATCAACATAAGAATGCTCCTCATTTTCACATTTTGCTCTGCAGCCCGCTGTGCCTCTCAAACGCAAACACGCACATACATGCTCAAATAACCCGGTGCTCAGAGCCCCTCTTGAATGTGGAGTTGGATTGAAGCCATTAGAATTCAGCAGCAGAGACGGATGCAGCGGCAGCAGAAGACCCCAGCAGTGCATATAAAGGGGAGTACAGGGGAGCACAAACACAGCTAATGACTGTGTGTGTGTGCGCGTGTGTGTATGTTTGCATATCGGTCCATATGCACTGAGCTAGGTTTCTTGGGGTAACAATGTGATTAGGGAGATGGGATGGCATTTGTGACTAAATCATACAAAGGTTTGGACTTAACACATAGACCTACTTTAGATCGTCTATCCGCCCTTCATCTCGGATATCTTCCTCTTCCTCTTCCTTTTTTTGTGTGACTTAAATTACACGCGACAACCGTGGTCAGATGATGGTGCCTGCCATTGTTCTTGGTCTGCAGTATTACATTTGAATCCCTAAAGAGACCCTCGGTAGATGCTATATAGATTTCTAATCGACCTGTGACTCGTCAGACTGTGAAGCAAATGATAAGGCAGTGTTTAACTTATTTTTATACCCGGGAATAGGGTTGGACATTTGAAATTATTTCACTATTTGAATAACATATTTTTGGGGATATTTGGATATCTAGCGTGACTCAGGAGAGAGCTGGTGCGCTGCATTCTGCTCGTTTCAGCAGAAGGTGTGTGTGTGTGTGGGGGGGGGGGGGGCAATAAGGGCCTTCTTTGCAATCAAAAGGAACATAAAACTCAACATCCCAATTAGGGTCTGCCTAAAAATACTTCAATCAGTTATCGAACCCATTGCCCTCTATGGTTGTGAGGTCTGGGATCCACTCCCCAACCAAGAACTCACAAAATGAGGCAAACACCCAATTGAGACATATAGTGGAAATGACAAGCTTTTTTTATAATACTTTTATTGCATCAACTGGTTGTTTTATGCGATGGAATAGAGGGTTCGTATAACTCTTGTGTCTGTGTGAACTGAAAGTGGGCCTCTGGGAGATAACGCTGACAGGAGATTTACGATGCAGAGCATGAGTTAATGTTTCTGTTCTAAACGGTACCAGGGAGACATGGCTCCTTGTCACCCCCATTCCATACATCTGTTGTGTGTTATGTAGACTGAAGGAGGATGCACTTTGCTATAAAATACTGTGCTTCAAACCAGCTGGTTAAGTTCTCAGTGATCACCTCCAGCGGTGATTAACAACCAGCTCCATTACTGCAGTAAACCAGCTGGTTGAGTTCTCAGTGATCACCTCCAGGGGTGATTACCGACCAGCTCCAATTACTGCAGTAGTTAAATAATAAAGTTTGATTGTTTTTAAGAAATCTAAAAGTCACTCCTTTTGATTACAATAATTCCACCACAGACGCTGCATGCAGAACTCTGTTAAAATATACTTTGCGTACAACGCAAAACCTCAAACAATGAATGCAGTGCAGAATTAGGACTGTTAGATATCAAAATCCAGAATCCAGCAAAGAGATGTTAAATTCTACAACCATGCCCACACATTCCACCACAAAGCCCTCACCTACAGAGAGAGGATACAAGAGTGTCCTCAGCCAGCTGGTTCTGGGGCTCTGTTCACAAACACAAACAGACCCCTCAGAGTCCCAGGACAGAAACCCATTTAGACCCAACCAAATTATGAGAAAGCAAAAAGATGACTATTTGACACACTGGAAATAATCAACCAAAAAAACAGAATAAATTGGAACGCTATCTGGCTCTAAACAGAGAGTACACAGTGGCATAATACCTGACCACTGTGACTGACCCAAAATTAAGAAAAATCATATGTACAGACTCAGTGAGCATAGCCTTGCTATTGAGAGAGGCCGCCATAGTCGGTCTTCTCTTGAGAGCCATGTCTGCCTATGTGCACACTGCCCACAAAATGAGGTGGAAATGGCGCTGCACTTCCTTAACTCCTGCCAAATGTATGACCATATTAGAGAAAAATATTTCCCTCAGATTACACAGACCCACAAAGAATTTGAAAACAAATTACATTTTTTATAAACTCCTCCTCCTATTAGGTGAAATACCACAGTGTGCCATCAAGGCAGCAAGATTTGTGACCTGTTGCCACAAGGAAATGGCAACCAGTGAAGAACAAACACTGTGTTAATACAACCCATATGTTTTTTTAAATTTTCCTTTTCATACTTTTTTTTTCATACTATTTGCACATTGTTACAATACAGTACATAGCCATAATATGACATTTGAAATGTCTCTCTACATTAGAACGTTTTGTGAGTGTAATGTTTACTGTTCATTTCTGATTTGTTTATTTACTTCACTTGCTTTGGCAAAGTAAACATATGTTTGCCAATAATGCCCTTTGGATTGAATTGAGTGAGAAAGTAGTCAAAGCGACTCGAGCTAATTAGACAAACGTGTTGCTGCCATAGGTTATCATCATACCACCTGGCAGTGCCTGTCTTCACTGTATCAAATCGTTGTAAAGAAGCCAGCTAGCTACAGTTGCCAGCTAGCTAAAGTAGCAAGGCTAAATGAGGCCATTTTGCTGCGCTCCCCGTCCATGTCACCAACAACTCCATTCCTATTAAACTACAGCACACATGTTTGTTGATCATTGTAGCCTAATCCTTCTCATTTAGCCAACTTCATTCCGTAATTGTAATTCAATTTCGCATTCATTTGAAATTTCCCACCTCACATGGAGCCTCTGACTGTAGCGCCGCTGTGATTGACTGACAATAACAACAAGCTATACACGTTAAACGGATATGTAAGGCTATCCGTGCGTCTTTTGTGTGGTGCGCACTCATAAAAACTGTTATAAAACTGTTGTTTTATTAACATTTGGAAAGTAATGGTCTATTCGTGTTGGCTATGTAGCAATGTCACATAGATAATCGAATACTAATGTTCGTTCAAATAGTCAAATATTTGTCCTTGAGGACCACTTCCATTTAAGTTAAAATTGGTGTCAGCTCACCATCTGTGGCCAGGGACCAGTTAGCAACATCTCTGGCCGGTGTTGGTCCCCGCACTGCTATACACAGTGCTGGATTAAGGCACGCGCTGTCATCAGCGCTTTACCGGCATTTCTAATTTTGTGGGAATTGCATACCAGTTTCTCCATAAAACAAAGTAGCCTATAGCAACCCCAGATTCACACAGCAAGACAAAAAAGGTTGTTCAAAGTGGAATGAAGGCGGGATTGACATTGATTAGCAATTGAGTGTGGGAATTAATTTCCTGATTTTCGTTTTGTTCAAATTCATTTGCCGCAAATCTGTGAGTGACATTGGCTGGCTGTTCGAGATTGTGTAGATTGAAAATGCACCAGCCGGAATGCGCATGATGCGCAGTTCCACATTGTCAAATTAGGGTTTGTAAGGTCATGAAAAGGTCATTGTTAATACAATTCATGAAGGCACACTGTAAAATAATATCAATCACTTAAAAACCTACATATCAGCTATTATCGTAATAGCCTTCAATGCGTGTCTGTGTGCGCTGTTGCTGGAGTAAGCGAGAGCGACATTTCAGCTGCAGGTATAAACTAATGTCAGACAAAAGACTAACTAGATAGTCAATTCAAAACATAACGTGTAGCTTGTTATCTCGCTAGTTAACGGATAGCCAACTAAGCATTAATGTCGCTGTCGCCTTTCCACGGGTACTGTAGATAGCCTAAATAAATCCGCACCGTTGGAAAACTGGGATTCCCCTCTATTAAACAGTAGCCATGTTAAACGTTGTCGCAATTACAAATATTCTAAGGATAGCCTAATTGACAAATAACTTGCTGTGCATAGACCTCCCCTGAAACATTAATATTTGAGCCTTATATTTAAAAAAATAATAATAATCTAGTTAGATACCTTGCTTTGAAGTAGCCTACCTAATCCATTTGATCTCTGATTCATTGATTGAGGAAATCATTTTATAAAGACAAAAGTATTTGGTTGTAATGTTACAATATTTCACATCGAGGGTGGCAACCATCCTCCAGGATAGCTACTGGGTGTGCAGGCTTTTGTTCCAGCCCTGGTCTAACCACAATGTAGGCTAAACATCAACTGTTCAACACAGGACCGTGATTAGCAGATTTGCCTGTTTCAGGGTTGGATCAAAAGCCAAGCCTTCACATCCAGGATCTCTCCAGGTGGAGAGTTGACCACATGTTAACAAAATGTGACCAACAGTGCAGTTCTACTTTGTGGGAGGTTAAGTGCCTTGATCAAGGGCACAACAGCAGGAGATGGTAGGCCTACATGAGATCAGACACAACAGCTTTTCAGTGTCTATAATGCTTACTTTTTCCATGCAGGCTATAATAAGAGTCATGAGAATTTAGTTAGATGTCGTTGAGAAGTCATGGGAAATGTGAATAAACCCTTAACAGTGAATAATCAGAGTTCTCTATAGAATAATGAAATTTGTCAATTTCGGGGGAACTAGTTTAATGGACCGTCAAGCACTGGCTATACAGCATCATAACATGATGCTAGTCTGAGCATATTGCTGCACGTTTCAAGGGCTAATCTTGTTTCTGTGTATTCCGCCCCCCTTTGAGCTGCAATGAGGCATAATCCTGAAGGCAGCCTACGTTCTACCTGCTAAGGCCTTCTAAATGACCAGGCCTCCTCCGGGACCGCTGGAGCAGGGCTCATAGAGCATGGCGCTTGCCATGCCAGGATTGTGGGTTCGATTCCCACAGGGGACCAGTATGAAAAAGTCAAAGAAAATGTATGCACTCTCTACTGTAAGTTGCTCTGGATAAATGTACACGAAAGAACCGTTTTAAGAGGCTAATGGATTCCAATGCCTCGCCGTTGATTCCAAAATGGAGGACGGAAGAGGTCGTGGCAGGGGCAGCACCTCGGTAGAAGAAGACATGCCGTTTGGATCATTTCCCCCGTGTCCTCTGACAGTGATCGTTTTGACAGGGGGAACATTTTTAGATGCAGCGGTGCAGAGGAGTGAGCGGGTGGTGGTTCCTGATGAGGCAGAGAGTAGTTTAGTGGAAACAAGTCGTCAACTTGGCTCACTCACGGCTTGATGCGGACCAGACTTTTGGCGCTCCACCACCTGTTGTTTTATTTATTGTTTTCCCATAATTATTCCAGGATGATTCACCCTCTCGCTGAGTACACCTCGCCACGGTGTAGGCCCGCTGTAGGCCCGCTTGTAGGCCCGCTGTAGGCCGGCTGTAGGTCCGCTGTAATGCATTACTGGAAGTGATGCGCCTCAGAGTGCAGGAAGAGCGGAGAGAGCATAAATAAAAGAGGGGAACGAGTGAGTAAAGGGATGAATCAGTGGGTCATGGTTGGGGAGTTAATAGTTCTGTCAGACGTGATGGACGCTCAGGGAGGTGATGGGTGAAGGCAGCCTTGGCCTGAGGGCAGGGGAGCCAGTGAGAGCACAGTAGGGGGGGGGGGGAGGCAGCTTTCTCCTGTCCTTCACTCTTCCCTTTTACATCCTGACCACCTCTTCACGCTTATGATGAGTACTTTGGGTCTACATCCACAGACAGGAGAAAAGTTTTTGAAATTGTAAACAAGGTATGGTCTATGCGACAGGTTGCTGTCCATGGTACTTCCTCTATTTCAAAAGGTTTTCTGTCATTTGTGTGTCATTTTACCCCAATGTGTGGCCATATTTGGTTGGACAGCACCTGGGTCACATTTAATAAGCATTTTGCAACCAGTTTGAACCTGACAATGGAAAGAGGGAACACAGTAGACCAAAAGGTAAAATAACGATTCTACAAAACAAAATTCCACAAAACAAGCTTTCTGATTATTTTAGATATCGAGGAAGGAGCGATCGACTGTGCACACATTCCTCATAGTGTTAGCGAAAACATATGCAATTGTTTTAAGATGGTCATACCAAGGATCATCTAGCTACAGTATATATAATTTAGCTGTACATCATTTAGCAATATAATATAATATATATATCTATAAACAATTATTTGATGAATTTGGCTTTACTGCTATTACCCCATAGAAACACATTGAATAACAGTTTAATACATTGATAAACAGTCAAAAACTGTTTGGACACTACAGATGTTTTTTGGGATGTCTCATGGCCTGACAAAACATGTAAAAAACATATCTCTATCGTAAACATTTTGATTGGTATGTTTGCATTATGCTAATTATATTTCAATGCACAATTTCCCGTGAAAGTCAGAGGTATGCATGCTTTGCTTAAGCATCTCAAGTTAAGATCTGTCCCAAAATTCATATAACAGCTAGACGTAGAAGTAACACTGCTGCTGAACGATGGCACGTTCTGTGTGAAGCTCAGCGTGCTCGTTGTACTTCATGGCCTGTTCGGGTCTTTTGTTCACAGCTCAATCGAAAGCACTGCACTGTAACACTGTATCAATATCAAGCCTAATGCAATTATGAAACACAATTGGGTCAAATAGCTATGGTAACAGGTCTAATTGAATCGGTGTCAGTTTCTCAGTGCAGGGCCATCCGCTAGTGGGGATGCAGGATCGAAATCAATATGCTCTGCTTGCGTCGATGGCACAGGCTAATTTCATTGCATTTTTCTAGCATCATTAGCGCTCAGGCTAACCCCTGTGTGTTGCGTGTGTGTGTGCGTGTGTGTGTGTGTGTGTGTGTGTGTGTGTGTGTGTGTGTGTGTGTGTGTGTGTGTGTGTGTGTGTGTGTGTGTGTGTGTGTGTGTGTGATATGTTAAGTGTACCGTATGGAGCACTCTGGGTCTGCATCAGTCCAGGGTTTTGGAGGCTCAGGATTTTCAATTTGGGGGGCATGAGGGACACAGGGGTCACTTTACTTCCACCATATCCATGCCAGGCTGCTTCACCTCACGAGGACCCGCACCAGGTGGAGGAGGGGGCAGATGAAATGTCTGAGGGAGAGAAAGGGTAGGAATGTTTATTCGTGCATTAACTGGGACTTTGAAAAGCTCCAAATCACCAGAACGGAACTGGCTAACGCGAATCCATATCTCAGGCACTAACAATGTAATTACACAGCATACTGTATTGAGAGTACCTTTAGAAGAATGTGAAAACAAAACAAAAGCCAATGAATGGAAATAAAAAGCTAATCTCAATGCCTATGTATGTTTTGTTTTGTTCCTCTCACAGGGTTTTGGCACAAACAAGCTTATTTCATTCCAGTCTTTTGGTTAATGAGTTCACAAATGAGAACATCGGTGGGAGAGGAATTGTTCTTCCAATTAACAAACAATTAAGTGTGTGTTGCCTCGGGGATTCCTGGGAGGATGTGCAGGGGCAGAGGTCTAATGTGTGACAAACAACACGACAACAGGAGGTGAGACTGCATTCTGCAATTGCTTTCCAATGAAATTAGTTCGAACCAGCTGCTTAGTCATGTGAGCAAAAGGCAAGTTGCCAGATAACGACTCCAACAACTGGACCTCAGGTAGAATATAGTCAATTCTAGTATGGATTTTGGTAATTTAGTAATGTTTTAGGTCAGGCTTTATTCCCATGTAAACAAAAATATATAAAAAATGTCACTTTTCAATCTGGCAACAACTTTTTTAAATTGTACATTCTGGCAACCAAAATGTCTGGCCTCTGTCCTTACCTTAGTGGTGTCTCCATGGTTACCCAGGTTTGATTTGGGATGTACCACCTCTGGGGTGTGGGTGGTGGTGGGGTTGGATCTCCAGCCCTGGTCCCAGTCACTACAGCAAAGCAATGGGTTCTTACTCTGCAGAGCCGCAAACGGGATTGCCTTCTGGCCCCCCTGGAGAAACACAACCACAAAACATTCGACAATTCCTTTTTTAACCCCAGTTGCATTATACATTAGGTCTGTTTGTGCGGTCTCATCACGATTGACCAAAGTAGTAGGCCCAAAACAGATATGAGACTGGGGGAGGGGGGGGTCAAAGGTCATACCTGCCGGGAGGTCAGGCAGCTCCTCCAATTGTTTGGCTTTTTTCCCGCCCATAAGGTTAGAGGTCTAAAAATATGGATTACTCAACTACTGCACTTTATATGCAAATCCTTGTTCCCTCGTTTCCTTGACAAAGTGACTGATAAAACCCATTGGGATAGGTATAGGCAAGGATACCATTATCAGGCTTTCCAGAAACCCAGCTGTGTAAGAAGGTGATCACTTTTTGGAAAGGAGGAAGGAAGGACAAATTCCAACAGGGCCGCTAATTTATGTCACATCATTTTTGACAAATACAATCATTCTCTCCCTGCACATCATGAGACTGTGGACTTTTAATATATATTTACTGCAGTGGGCTAAATCAGGGTCACACGGAGTGTTTCATGGTAGTCTTAACCAAATTCTTGGTAGTCTTCAACAAAAGTATACACCTCACACACTTGCTCATGTACTTAAAAAAGAAAAAAGACACCTGTACCATGTCAGATAATAGTTGAAACGTATTACATACTGAGTTTACCTCCAGCATTACACTTTATATACATCCCAGAAGACTGAAATATAGAAAAACCGTTTGACATAGAAGCGCAAAAAAAAAAAAGTGTATCAATTAGGAAAGATATGAATAATATTCCACCAATGAGGCCACTAGAGGGCAATTTTTTTTTCCGAACAATTGCGAAAATCAAAACAGATCTAAAGCTGAAATGTTTTAATTGATAAGGATTCCCATTGGCTGATGCCCATGGCAAACCGCTAGTCTTACTGGGGTCCGACACAAAACAAAAAAGTAATTACAGACAAAATACTTCACGGTTGACATGCACTTGAAACACTGCAAACTTAAATGCACGACAACAAAACCCATGTCTGTTAATAACCAGCCTCCAGCCAAGCCCCAGACCTCCACACAGTACAGTGTCCATAAGGGGAGGATGATGCCCCCCCCTCTCTCTCTGTGGGTGGGGAGGGAGTGTGGCAGTAATTCACTTAGGGAGGAGCTGGAGAGCTAAAGCTGGAGTGGGGCCGCTGCTACCATCTCTGGGGCTGCTCTGCCTGAGCCTCCTCTACTCTGATAAGGGCTGTCATGTGGACAGTGTTGGAGGAAGAGGAGGAGAGAATGATATAGTTAGTGAGAGAGAGGGGGATAGATGGAGAGTTGTCTGTGTGTGTGTGTGTGTCAGTCTGTGTGTGTGTGTCAGTCTGTGTGTGCGTGCGTGTGCGTGTGTGTGTATGCTTGAGAGAGAGACAAGTTGTTCTGTACCACGTGTGCATGGGAAGGGGAGCTCTTAGGCTGGGGTTGGATGATGGTGTGCTGGGCAGTGGTGCTGGTGGTGGCGTCGGGGCAAGGCACCAGGGTGGGGTCTTCGTCCTCTATTTCCATCCCCTCGTCAAACACGCCTTCGCCCAGATAGAAACTCACGGGGTTGAACTGGCCACGCAGCTGAGAGGAGGGGTTATGATGAAGAGGTTATGAGAGATTGAATTGGATCATTGAATGGGAAACGTTTGTGTTTGTATGACTACACCTGTGTGTCTGTACAACTACAGCGTGTGTGTGTGTGCTAGCATGTGTGCGCTAACATGTGTAATCTGTGAATGTAGTGTGTGTGACCGACTGCTGCGCTGACGGCAGGGGGCGCAGCTGAGCCCGTGGCCCCGTGGCCCTGCAGGGTGCTGTGGATGTACACGTCCCCTGGGTGTGTCTGTCGCACAGGAAGAGCTGCAGGAATCCGGCGTGGTCGCTCTGCAGGTTCACCACCAGGGTGCGCTCCGGCTGCCCTGGGAGGAGAGAGAGAACACAAAGGGCGTGGGTTAAAGCTGTTCTTAGACCAGTCTGTATGTATCAAAGTCAGAGGAGGAGTGCTGGAATAGGATTTGTTTTTTATTATATGGAAAGGGGGGGGGTCTGATCCTTGGTCAGTACTAATACTCTGAGACACTATATGAATTAATTAATGAACACGGGCCCAGTGATGGGAATGTCAGTCATGGTAGATTGTGTAAATGGTAGCATATTAGATCTTACACTGAAGGGCTTGATTCCAGCCAGTGATGAGGGGACTGCTTGTGCCGGGAGCTCTGAGTAACACAACCTGAGAGGGAGAGAATCCTTCTGTTACCACCTTGCACCGAGCAACACATCAACACATGGTGAGACCAGAGATGCAAACATTCACTTCAAATAAAAGGACTACATATTAAGGCTGTTGATTAGTCTGGGCAAGAGTAAAGAATAGATTGGCTACATCCCAAGTGACACCCTATTCCCTTTTAAGTGCACTGCATGTCCAGTCTTCTCAGATCAAAACAAGTGCCCAGCCAGGTCCTGCTTGAGGTGGACAACAAACGGTAGACAACAAGCGTGGTAGAACCAGATGCCCTGGGGGCACCACGCAGCACACCTGGCAGGGTCGCACGAAGCGCTCAGACAGGTGTAGTAGCTCCTGGAAGGATGGCTAGAGAGGGAGGAAGGGAGATGAAAGATGAAGAGAGGGAGGAAAAGAGGAAGGGAGAAAACGAGAGGGCATCACCAAAACCGCAGGATCTCAATAGCTTCCTTCCCTTTTCTCCTGTCCTTCATCTGCACTGGTCTGAAAACAGTTGAAATAGTTGAGCACTATATGGTGGACTCCTACTCCATATGAGCAGTTGTGGCAAATTCATACAGAATAATGCAATTGGATTACATGTCTATGACTACAACTCCCACCCACAACTCCCTAATCCTCCAGTCTAGCAGAGGGCTGTTGCGGTCGTTGTTGTCGTTCACCTCATCTCGATTATCTTGTTCTCCAGGGCGCGGGGATCCTGGTTCTCGTCAAAGCGGATGTAGAAGTGTGAGAGCGACACCCCACGTGCTCCACAAGCACAGACACCAGCTCCTGGGGGCCCCTGGATGTGGGGGTCCTCAGGCTCTGGGCTCGCAATAGCGTCCGGGGGCACCACCGCCCAGTGCCGACACCGCACCGAGCCGTAAATGTCCATCATCTGAGTGAGCGGAGCAGCCACACACATAATATGTGTGTCCACACATGACATTACGTATGTAATATGACGCATACACAAACACATATGGACCGTTGTGGGATGCTGGGATATGTAAACGGGGCGACATTTTCTGTCCACAAAACTGCAGCAATTGCGTAGGCTTTCATCTTTCATTCTTTCCCAGCACTACTTTATCGGAAGTTTTAGAACTAGGTTGGACACACTTAGCTGCCCTTTGCCTCAACACACCAGTTAGGTTGTATTCATTAGGGCACACCGCAGCCAAATGTTTTGCAATGGACAACAGGCATTTGTGATTGGACCAGGTAGTCCAATCAGACCTGGTTGTTGTGGCACGTGGTGCCCAGGGGCATGATGGATGTTCATGACCATCCTCCAGTGGTTGCCCTCGTCGCCCGCCACTGTCCGCGGGTAGAGTGTGTCGCTTAGGGTGCCCACGGAAGCTCAGGAAGCCGCTCTGGACCACTGGCAGCTCCTTCCTAAACACCCCTGAGGGTCAACCGAGGGTCGAAAGGTCAGAGCAACAGGGAAATGGACAGCGGTTGCGGCACATCGGAAAGAAGAGCTACTTTGCAATTTGAAAGACGTTCAATGATTAGGATTATTTATTAGCCATTCGTTAGGATGCAGGCATTCGCACGGGAAAGTGATTATTTGTCTGTGTAAAAGGAAACAGGGGACATGGAACGTAAATCCTTCATAACCTTGTATTCTGCAGGGAGATCATGGATGGATATTCGCTCGCTGTTTTGAGCTACAACCTATAGGGGGATCTCCATGTGTTAGAAAGTCTTAGTCGTTCTGAATGATAGACTTGGCTCTTGGGTGAGGTTGAAGACTGAGTGGACTGACCTGGTGTAGCTTGGGCTTCAGTCGTGGACTGACCGTGCCCGCAAGCCCATTCTCCAGAATACGCTGCCTAAGCTCCTCCTCCAGCTGCACAGGCCAATCACAGTAGGCAATACATGACAAGAGGGAGGGGCTACATTACATTTGTTACCACTCTTCCCTACAGCTATTCAGAAGTTCTTTCGATTCGCGTCTCTAAAGATCATGACATAATATGCTCTCCAAAGCTTCGCAAACACAGACGCAAATTACAGCATTTGTTTGTTTTGTCGATGTTATAGACCTGAATGTTACATTGGAGTGCTTTGCACCCAATCAAAAACAAGCTCAATGGGAGGAAACTATTTATATGTTGTTGAAAACACATCACAGAGGTAAAGGCAGCAGCACACACATCTTGATGACACGCTTCTGAAACGGTTGTCTGTTCTGGCTGGGCTCAGGCTCAGATTGGCTCCATTGGCTGTGAGTCCTGGTGCCTCTCTGGGCCGTCAGGGACTGCAGCCTCGGGTACTGGTGCCACATGATTCTGAGTACTGGACACTATGGCGGGGTTTTCTACCGGGACTGGATTTCGTACACGGACAGGTCAATACAGAAAAACATTTCTGTCATGAAAAGGGAGAGATGACTACGTAGTGTGAATATAATGCATCTATGAGGAAGAGACTTCCCCCGACACTACCATTCAATACTCCATCAACATTTGACTGAAAATAGCGTGATGAAATTGTGAACCAAAACACTTAGGAAGTAGTCGCAAAGTGTTCGCCCACAAGGTGCGTTTGACGGGCATGTGCTTTGCAGGACGCTTCGAATGGATACATGCAATGCGCAGTGTACTTGAGTTGAAATTCAATCAATTCAATTCTACAATCTGCCAACCAACCTGAGTTTGTCTGTTTGTCTGTCATCGGCCTTACTACTGGAACCGTTGGGAATGTCTGCTTCGGGGGGATGAGTTGTTTTCTTTGGTCCGTTCCTCATCAGTGGCGCCACCTCCACCCCCCTGAGGGACAGCAGGGAGCCCATCTGGCTCTGTGTGACCGCCACCAGGCCGTTGGCCGCTGCCAGCATCTCGGCGGTGGAGTAGAAGCCGTAGTTGGTAACACGTAAAGGGAAGTCATAGCGGGAGGGCAAAGGCGGTCTCCAGCTCCGACAGGCCCACGTCCCCTTGGGAGAGCAGCTGGCGGAGTTGGGCAGGCAGGGCCGGGGGAGTGAGGCCGAGCCAGGGCAGGACCATGGGGCTGTGCTGCTGGTAGCATGGGGAGAAGAAGCCCACACCAACACGCCAGGGCTTTGTTGGCGTTGTGCTGCCTGGCCACCAACTCCACGATGCCTCTGGTGGTGTTGTCCGCCACCACTGCAGAATGGGGAGAGAGAGATAGGTTGGTCTGCTGAGTTTAGAAGGGAACGGAACGGAACGGAATTGACATCTGTGTTGTACAATGATCTCTGTGCTCAGCTTCTCAGGCTCCTCATACTGCATACTACACTCAAGGAAGAACCAAAAATGTTAACTCCATAAACATGAAAACAATCGCATGATATGTGCCAAAACATTATAACTTCATAAGCCAAAGATGGGTCTCCTGCTCAGTATTACTCATCCTTCAACACCAAGTTGCGATCTCCCAGACAGTCAATGTACACCACGTCAGGCATCTCCCGGATCAGGTCCAGCACTTTGCGGAAGCCAAGGGTCCTCAGGGGCACGGGGTGGCCCAGAATGTTGACGTAGTCCCGACTCAGCTGATCTGGGGTCAGGCCCTGCTTGGCTGAGATGAGCAGGGAGCGCACATCATTCTTTAGGCACGAGAACAGCTGCTCCTGGGTCATTCTGTCAACTGTCGGACATAGAGCGGGGGAGAGAGAGAGAGAGAGAGAGAGAGAGAGAGAGAGAGAGAGAGAGAGAGAGAGGGGAGGGGAGGGGAGGGTATGAAAGTTAATAAGTGGAGTCGGGGTGTTGGAAAGCAATACTCTGAATGTTTCTTGAATGTTTGAATATGTAAGTGAATGTCTATCCCTTTAAAAGTACCCAATGCATTTTCTCAACAATGACACTTTGAAATGTGCAAAGAATCCACCCCCACTGTCCACCATTGGACCCAGAGCCATCTAAATATATGGCTCGACCTGTACCTAATTAGGCCTACAACAGGTGCAATTTGACTTAGAGAAAAAAACAAAATAATGCATCTGAACAACATTACCCACTGGGCACACACTGGTTGAATCAACGTTGTTTCCAGGTCATTTCAAAGAAATGAACTATAGCAGCAGCATAGCACCTCTCTCCATTAAATATAGGCGGTTGACGTCAACAACCCTAATCAAATATTCCCCAAAAATATTAAAATAACGAGATGTATCCACCAATCCAGAGAGAGGAATAGGTGAGAGCTTAACAGCCCGCCGTTCCCGCTCTGTGGACAACAAATCCCAGTGTTAGGGTGGAGACATAGGTCTCTCACCATTAAATCCAAATCTCTGACAGGAGCTAGCTACATTCGTCTGAGGCGAAGCTAATCGTTGCACAAGCCATACAGTTGTTAAGATAGCTAGCTGCTTAGGTACCCATTTATTTTGTCTTCAAAAACCCATTTGGCTTGTTCGCATCCAATTACTAGTCTCAAAACATGTATTGTTCAAAAACTATGCCACAGAAAGAAAAAGAGAATGGCTTTTACACACTTCAGTCAGACACATTTTCTCATAAAAGACAGTCACTGCACGCGCAAGCATGTCGACAGAATACGTATCTTTGTCGGTGAATTGATTATAAACTGGGTGGTTCGAGCCTTGAATGCTGACTGGCTGAAATCCGTGGTATATCAGACCGTATACCACGGATATGACAAGACATTTATATTTACTGTTCTAATTATACCACAACCCCTCGTGCCTTATTTCTTAATGGACCCTCTTCTGGCCAGGGCAGTGATCCAGGGAAGTTACTGGAAGTGATCAAAAGTGATTACACACAATTACAACAATTGATATGACAATGTATAAAATTATTACAATACAACAATTAATACAAACCCATAAAATGGTGTGAGATTCCTTAAAAGCTTTAGCAATAATAATAAATAGTATTTAATAATAAAACATCTGAAATGCAGACTATTCAGTCATCTTCTAATTATATCTAATAATGTCTAATCAACTGAAATACTTTGTTTCTAGCCAGGCCTTATGAGAATAACTGCAGCAAGGAAAATGTAGGTCAAATGGTTCATTTACAGTCTAATTAAATTGTGTCTGGGAGGATGTGTGTCTTTCCTGTACAGAAAAATATGGGGAAACTGACTGATCAGCTTTTTGGAAAAGAGACAAACATCTGAGTCTGCACATTCCCAACAGTGACTCCCCAAGCACACAGATCTACAAGGTTGTCTTATTTCCAATGACAATCCTCACATATTCATCTCACATTACTGGCTATGATGTCAACAGGACAAAAACGACAACTTATATTTCAAATGCCTTTCCAAAAGATTACAGTTTTTCTATCTATGTCATGTTAATAGGGTTTCAAGTTATAGGCCTACACTGTGTGTGTGTGTGTGTGTGTGTGTGTGTGTGTGTGTGTGTGTGTGTGTGTGTGTGTGTGTGTGTGTGTGTGTGTGTGTGTGTGTGTGTGTGTGTGTGTGTGTGTGTGTGTGTGTGTGTGTGTGTGTGTGTGTGTGTGTGTGTGTGTGTGTGTGTGTGTGTGCGAGAGCGGGCGCCAGTAGGGAGGGAGGAAGGATAAACAGCAAAAGACAACAAGTATTGCCAACTATCAGCCCTTGTCATAGGCTTGTCGTAGGTGATTGCGACAGAGGAAGAGAAGGGCAGTTGAAACCACCACTAGCTTTGGGTTGGATGCTTCTTCTCATCACAGAGATTCCAAGAGGGATGGAGAAACGTCCGGAGTCAGCTTCCCCTCGTCGCACTCCGCGAGCAGGGAGGGTGGCTAAGAGAGAACATTCTAGGTCTCCGACTTCCAGGGGCCGCCATCACAAGGGCACCAAGACAGTGAGGCTCCCTGAGGAACATGAGAAGAGAGAGGGGCCAAAAAGGGATACCCGGGAGGCAGAGACCAACGGAGAGGCGGATAAAGAGATAGATAGGCCAGTCAAGTCCACGTCTACTGTTGTGGATGTGGATAATGTGAGAGAGAAAGAGAGGGGAGAGGAGAACGAGGAGTTCATGGCGCTACTAGAGAGTGAATGGCAGGAGGAAGGTAAGACATGTTTCTAAACATCAATATTTGGACCCATATTAGCAAAGCATCGTAGGGTAGGAATACAGGTCTAGGAACAGTTTTACCTTTGCAGTCATAATGAATAAGAGAGAGGGGGGGGGGGTGTCTCTCCTACTCTGAGACTCTTTTGAATATGGGCACTGGTCTTTGATTTGAAATGATGATATCTTTGATAAGGACATTAGCTTACTGTGAGTGTGAATCGTGGTATTTGTCCTCACCAGGCGTGAAGCCGAGGAGTCTTGGAGTGTGTGAGTGGCTACTCATGGTGTTGGCTCTAACCCTGGTCATTCTGTTCTTTCCCATCTCCATCTGGTTCTGTGTGAAGGTAAGGATGTTCTACCTCCATTACATAGACAACACAGAACGAAAGGGGATGCCTAGTCAGTTGCACAACTGAATTTGTTTTCAGCATTTAACCCAACCCCTCTGAATCAGAGAGGTGCGGGGGGCTGCCTTAATTGACATCCACGTCATCGGTGCCCGGGGAGCAGTTGTTGTTGGGGGATAACTGCCTTGATCAAGGGCAGAATGGTTCGAGGATTCGAACCAGTGACCTTTTGGTTACTGGCCCAACTCTCTTAATCGCTAGGCTACCTGCCGTCCACATGACACAGTATAACAACTTGATGATGACTGTGTAAAAAATGTTCAAGCAATATTTCAGAGTTGGACATCACTCACCAAATGGTAGATTTCTATAGTGTAGAATGAAGGCACAGTATCTGGTGAATGACGACATTTACAAGGATTCAGCACCCCCATTTCTTTTGGTAAGAATAGCATCAACTTTGGAGTGAAAATGTGTGATCTGTTATGTTTCATTGAATGACACAGTGGGCTGTCTTTCTGTGTGTAATTCCGTTATGGCAAAGTCTTGATTGACAGCTCGTCACTATGTTGACTGACAGGTTGTGAGGGAGCATGAAAGAGCTGTGATCTTCAGACTGGGTCACCTACTGCGAGGGAGACCCAGGGGACCAGGTTTGTGCTTGTTATTATATTACTTGAGGACTCGTTCGATGAGTCATTCATAGTGTTTTAAGCGTAATGGGATTGTCTTAGGGACACACATAGGGGGTTACTCATAAAATGGTATGACAGGAAAATGTCACGTCTGGCACGTTTTTTCAAACATGAAAGAATTGTCTTGGCTTAGGTACGAGGCATGCATCAAACAATCTCTGAATTTCTGAAATGGATTTGAAAAGGCAATTGGTGACACTTTACACAGCGCAAGTCCTGTGAACAAGCGCTGTAGCCCACATGCTTATCAAACTGTGCGTGTCCATGACACCGTGTGTAAAAAAATATCCTCCAATCTCTCTCTACTGTATGTCCATTCGGGACCAAGGTCTACTTTTCTACCTCCCACTACTCGATGTTTTCCAGAAAGTGGACATCCGTCTAAAAATGCTCAAGGTCCCAGCTCACACGGTACGGTAATTCCTCTGACAGCCTACAGAAAAAACTACAATCTACATCAAATATTCCCCCCAAATTCCTCTGAGCGTGAACCTTTTACTGCTGCAATGTGTGTGTTTCTTCCTGTGTGTGTGTGTGTGTGTGTGTGTGTGCGTGTGTGTGCGTGCGCGTGTGTGTGTGTATGTGTGCATGCGTGCGTGCGTGCGTATGTGTGTGCACGTGTGTGTGTGTGTGTGTGCGTGCGTGCGTGCGTGCGTGTGTGCGTGTGTGTGTGTGCGTGCGTGTGTGTGTGTGCGTGCGTGCGTGTGTCCAGGTGGTGACCAAGGATCTGGTGAGCACGGAGCTGAGCGCGGTGTGTTACTACCGTATAGAGAATGTGGCTCTGTGCAGCACGGCCCTGTCGGGTGTGAGTGCCGTGCTGCAGGCCCTGGTACAGGTGGCAGACAGAGACGTTCTTGCCCACCACGACTTCACCCACATCCTGCTGGACAGGAAGAGGATCGCCCAGGAGATTCAGGTACCTAACCTGTTGTACAGTCTTTGTATGGGTCTGTATATTGACCAGACCTGGGTTCAAATGCTATTTGAATTTGTCTTTGCTCTAACCTAGAATGCCAAATGGGTTTACAGTTTCTGGACTATCCAATTGTTCCATTAAATTAGGCAAGCTCAATCAAGCACAGACAAAGTATTTTAAATGATTTCCAATATTATTTGAACCCAGGTGGGATATTGATGTTTGATATTGACGAAGGTTATTTTGGTATTGAGCGGCGTAAAATCACATGGATGGTCCAGGAATGTTTGTGAGTGAATGGATGGTGGAGTATGAATCATTCTGCTCTTTTATCTCAATCTACAGGTGGCTATCGATTCTGTAGCTTGTCAGTGGGGGATCAAGGTGGAGAGAGCAGAAATGTAAGACTTTCATCGGTGGCTCATTTACATACAGGCATTTGTAACGTTTTCAAAACAGGACGAGTTGCCACGTTGGCTGGTGGTGTCATAAGCGAATGTTTAAAGAACACGGTACATGTTGGAATGGTCAACTTGTGTCTTCACCTTGCTGACGTGTGTGTGCGCTCTTCACCGTGTTCCTTTCAGAGAGGATCTTTCTCTCCCCATTGAGCTGCAGCAAAGCCTAGCGGCAGAGGCTGAGGCTAAGAGACAAGCCCAAATCAAGGTATGTCATCAGTTTTTTTGGTGTGTATGTGTACAATGGGAAAGAGGGGATACCTAGTCAGTTGTACAACTGAATGCATTCAACTGAAATGTGTCTTCTGTATTTAAGCCATTCAAGCCTACACACACACACACACACGTATATATGTGTGTGCGCGTGCGTTGGCAGGAACACATGTCAGAAAGGAGGTAGGATAAACAGCAAAAGCGAAACAACATGCGCTGCCAACTTGGGACCCTTGACCTCTAACCCTAGGCTCCCCTCCTCCCTGTTCTGTAGGTGATTGCAGCAGAGGGAGAGAGGGCAGCCTGCGAGGCTCTGAAGGCATCTCTGGACTCCCTCTCTGGTTCCCCGGCCGCCATCCACCTCCGTCTCCTCCAGCTGCTACACACCCTCCGCACTGAACGCCCAGCACTGGTCTTCACCCTCCCCTCGGACCTCCTCACCCTGCCCCGTGACACCTCACCCTTAACCTTACCCGCCCCAGCTCCAAACCTGGCTCCAGCCAGTCCCATCCCAAAAGGAGGAGAAACCAAAGAGGAGCGGAAGACTGACTCGCCGATGATGTAGTAGACAGAGAGAAAGGGAAGCATCTTAATTCGGGTGCCTCTCAATTGTCTGAAGTGGCTGCACTGGTCTAAAGAGCTGTGTGGTGGGAACCTGATTCTGCCACTCCACTTCTTTCCTATAAGTGCTGATGAAGTGAAGGAAGCAGAGGAGGCCACTTGAGATTATTGATATGCACCCCTCATATCAGATTGAAGAAGTGTGAAAATTTTATTCGGTGATTGTTTAGTTTTTTCCTCTGTAAAGTAATGTTAGTCAGTATAGAGATGAGTGTTTTTATTGTATCATTTATACAATAAACTGATGACACACTCCACCTAAATTTAGACAGTGTGAAGGTAAATGGGGTCCATAATAAATCAATAATAATGATAATAATTCATTTAAAAATAGGAACCATACAGCATGTTTCACACCATTTACATTTTTGTATTTTTATTTCAACCTTTAACTTGGCAAGTCAGTGAAGAACAAATTCGGACAAATTCTTAACAGTAAGCCTGTAGGACATGATTGCTTAACAAATATCATGCAAATGACAGAACAACAACAAAAAATACAAATGATTAAATAGTGTTGAATGCCCAGACATGTGCTCCTCAGACTTCACTGTGCATTCATTTGTCAAAGACAGGGGAGCCGAGTTCCCATTACCTCTAAAACGACTGTACTGTTTTCAAGGTTCAGCGTTTCTTGGGCTTGGTGTGTTTGGGGCTAGTCTCAGGCCCCTGACTCACAGGGGTAGACACATTTTGACTTTTTTTAAAACACTGCCACAGACTTCTTGCTCACTGCAATGCAAATTGTATAGATGAGTGTCCAAATCCCAAATCCAACAGTGTTGACCTACAGATGTAGGATCTTAATTTGATCAGCCTGCTGCAGGAGAACCTTCCTGCAAAGCAGGAGATTTAAAACGTGTAGTGTATTTGAGGTTAAAAAGGCTGAAGTTTGTCATTTCCACGTTGAAATTCAAGACATCATTTCCCCAAATGTATCAACTCCTACAAAAATGTCCAGTAATTATAATCCACATAATAATTCACATTTCCTGTTGCTGCAGGATTATTTTCCCCCTGTTAACAAACTGGCTCAAATTAAGATCCTACAATCCTATGGTATTGACCTAGCACTGAGGTGTGTCTCGGTGTTGACCTACCTTTGGCCTCCAGACAGGGCCTGCCCTGTAGCAGTCTCCACAGATCCTGGATCTTCTCCAGCGCTGCCTGGAAGGCCTCCTCTAGCTTTAGGGCCTGCTCCTCTGCACTCTGGGCCTGGGCCTCGACCCTATTTTGTGACAAACTATTACGAGTGCAAGTGAAGCACTTCACAAGAGACAACCAAATGTGTGTGTGTGTTTTCAATGTAATACTCCAGTAATAATCCTTCGATGGGAGATACAGAGTGCTGAGGGAGTGTGAACCCTCAATAAAGACCAATAACTTACAGTAACTTGTGCTGCAGAATCCCCACTGTAGCCAGGGCATCAAAGGCTCTGCTGTGTGTGTGGATGAGCCACCATGACACCAGTCTGCCAGAGGCCAAACAAAGAAGATTTGGACGGAATGCATGTCTTGCTACATCAATGTTTTCACAATGAAACAAGGCACACAGGACCCCATCCAGCTGAATAGTATCCTCCCCCGAGGGTTTGCTTAATGATGTTACCATCATGGCCTATCAGCTTGATAATAGAGCTGGCTAGTGAGCACTCCATGGGTCCTCCGCCTCCACCTGCTGGTCAATAATAGGTATTGCAGACAAATTCCAAAACTGCAGTCGATGATCCACAACCTACACTTTTATATTTTTTAAACATTTTATTTAACCTTTACTTAACAAGACACTACATGACCAAAAGTATGTGGACACCTGCTCATTGAACATCTCATTCCAAAATCATGGGTATTAATGCTGAGTTGGTCCCCCCTTTGCTGCTACAACAGCCTCAACTCTTCGGGGGAGGCTTTCCGCTAGATGTTGGGCGGTTAGGCCTGGCTTGCAGTTGGCATTCCAAATCATGGAAGGACTCTGTGCAGGCCAGTCAAGTTCTTCCACACCGATCTCGCCAAACCATTTCTGTATGAACCTCTCTTTGTGTATGGGGGTACTGTCATGCTGAAACAGGAAAGGGCCTTCCCCAACCTGTACAGAATTGTCTAGTGGTGAAGCGTGATTCATCACTTCAGAGAACGCATTTCCACTGCTCCAGAGTCCAATGGCGGCGAGCTTTACACCACTCCAGCGTCGCTCGGCATTGCGCATGGTGATCTTAGGCTTGTTTGCGGCTGCTCGGCCATGGAAACACATTTCATCATCCTCCCGACAAACAGTTATTGTGCTGACATTACTTCCGGAGGATGTTTGGAACTCAGTAGTGAGTGTTGCAACCGAGGACATATGATTTTTACACGCTACACGTTTCAGCACTCGGCGGTCCCCATTCTGTGAGCTTGTGTTGGCCTACCACTTTGCGGCTGAGCCGTTGTTGCTCCTTGACATTTCCACTACACAATACCAGCACTTACAGTTGACTGGAGAAGCTCTAGCAGGGCAGAAATTGGACGAACTGACTTGTTGAATAGGTGGCATCCTATGACGGTGCCACGTTGAAAGTCACTGAGCTCTTCAGTAAGGCCATTCTACTGCCAACGTTTGTCTGTGGAGATTGCATGGCTGTGTGCTCGATTTTATACACCTGACAGCAACGGGCGTGACTGAAATAGCCGAATCCACTCATTTGAAGGGATGTCCACATACTTTTGTATGTATAGTGTACTTCTGGCTCTGGACTTCATTCATTTTGAATGAAAATAAGTGAAGGGTGAAGTTGCCCCTAGGCCTAGACCTTGGGTCAGTTTAGCATTTCCCAATTAATGATTACGGTTAGGAGAAGCTGATCCTAGATCTGCACCTAGGGGAAATTTCACCGCAGAGCTGGAAGATGAAAATGACTAGCATGAATAATAATAATCATTATTAGAATTAGTATAGTAATAGTAATAGTAATAATAATAATCATTAATATTAATAATAATAATAATTATTATTATTATTTGTTGAGCACCTCTCAGATACTGAACATGGCTAGTTTTTTATCTTTTTAGTATTCTTTGGTAAATTGGTCACCGTGTGACTGCCCTCAGTTTATTGGTCACCATGTGACTGCCCTCGGTTAATTGGTCACCGTGTGACTGACCTCAGTTAATTGGTCACCGTGTGACTGACCTCTGTTAATTGGTCACCATGTGACTGCCCTCAGTTTATTGGTCACCATGTGACTGCCCTCAGTTAATTGGTCACCGTGTGACTGACCTCAGTTAATTGGTCACCATGTGACTGACCTCAGTTAATTGGTCACCATGTGACTGACCTCAGTTTATTGGTCACCATGTGACTGCCCTCGGTTAATTGGTCACCGTGTGACTGACCTCAGTTAATTGGTCACCGTGTGATTGACCTCAGTTAATTGGTCACCATGTGACTGACCTCAGTTAATTGGTCACCATGTGACTGACCTCAGTTAATTGGTCACCGTGTGACTGCCCTCGGTTAATTGGTCACCTTGTGACTGCCCTCAGTTAATTGGTCACCATGTGACTGCCCTCAGTTAATTGGTCATCATGTGACTGCCCTCAGTTAATTGGTCACCATGTGACTGACCTCTGTTAATTGGTCACCATGTGACTGCCCTCAGTTAATTGGTCACCATGTGACTGCCCTCAGTTTATTGGTCACCATGTGACTGACCTCAGTTAATTGGTCACCGTGTGACTGCCCTCAGTTTATTGGTCACCATGTGACTGACCTCAGTTTATTGGTCACCGTGTGACTGCCCTCAGTTAATTGGTCACCGTGTGACTGCCCTCAGTTTATTGGTCACCATGTGACTGCCCTCAGTTAATTGGTCACCGTGTGACTGCCCTCAGTTAATTGGTCACCATGTGACTGCCCTCGGTTAATTGGTCACCTTGTGACTGCCCTCAGTTAATTGGTCACCATGTGACTGCCCTCAGTTAATTGGTCATCATGTGACTGCCCTCAGTTAATTGGTCACCATGTGACTGACCTCTGTTAATTGGTCACCATGTGACTGCCCTCAGTTAATTGGTCACCATGTGACTGCCCTCAGTTTATTGGTCACCATGTGACTGACCTCAGTTAATTGGTCACCGTGTGACTGCCCTCAGTTTATTGGTCACCATGTGACTGACCTCAGTTTATTGGTCACCATGTGACTGCCCTCAGTTAATTGGTCACCGTGTGACTGCCCTCAGTTTATTGGTCACCATGTGACTGCCCTCAGTTAATTGGTCACCGTGTGACTGACCTCAGTTAATTGGTCACCGTGTGACTGCCCTCAGTTAATTGGTCACCATGTGACTGCCCTCGGTTAATTGGTCACCGTGTGACTGACCTCTGTTAATTGGTCACCATGTGACTGCCCTCAGTTAATTGGTCACCGTGTGACTGCCCTCAGTTTATTGGTCACCATGTGACTGCCCTCAGTTAATTGGTCACCGTGTGACTGCCCTCAGTTAATTGGTCACCATGTGACTGCCCTCGGTTAATTGGTCACCGTGTGACTGACCTCTGTTAATTGGTCACCATGTGACTGCCCTCAGTTAATTGGTCACCGTGTGACTGCCCTCAGTTTATTGGTCACCATGTGACTGCCCTCAGTTAATTGGTCACCATGTGACTGCCCTCAGTTTATTGGTCACCATGTGACTGACCTCAGTTTATTGGTCACCATGTGACTGCCCTCAGTTTATTGGTCACCATGTGACTGACCTCAGTTTATTGGTCACCATGTGACTGCCCTCGGTTAATTGGTCACCGTGTGACTGACCTCAGTTAATTGGTCACCGTGTGACTGACCTTAGTTTATTGGTCACCATGTGACTGCCCTCAGTTTATTGGTCACCATGTGACTGCCCTCGTTTAATTGGTCACCGTGTGACTGACCTCAGTTAATTGGTCACCGTGTGACTGACCTCAGTTTATTGGTCACCGTGTGACTGACCTCAGTTTATTGGTCACCATGTGACTGACCTCGGTTAATTGGTCACCGTGTGACTGACCTCAGTTAATTGGTCACCGTGTGACTGACCTCAGTTAATTGGTCACCGTGTGACTGACCTCAGTTAATTGGTCACCGTGTGACTGCCCTCTGTTAATTGGTCACCATGTGATTGCCCTCAGTTTATTGGTCACCATGTGACTGACCTCAGTTTATTGGTCACCATGTGACTGACCTCAGTTAATTGGTCACCATGTGACCTTAGTTAATTGGTCACCATGTGACCTCAGTTAATTGGTCACCATGTGATCTCAGTTAATTGGTCACCATGTGCCCTCAGTTAATTGGTCACCATGTGACCTCAGTTAATTGGTCACCATGTGACCTCAGTTAATTGGTCACCATGTGACCTCAGTTAATTGGTCACCATGTGACCTCAGTTAATTGGTCACCATGTGACCTCAGTTAATTGGTCACCATGTGACCTCAGTTAATTGGATCTGCCTGTCATTTTGCACCTCATCTTCATCAAAAGCCTCTAGTGGATACACTGCTACACTGCAGCTAGGTTCATCTACTGATATCATTATTCTGTATATCACATCAACCAAAAACCTGTGATGCTTCAAATGTTCAAATAACACCCCCACTGGTTGCAAGCTGGTTGAATCCATGTCATTTCAACAAAATAATTATAGTATATATTATTTCCTGATGATTTGAAAGAACTCAATGTGAAAGGAAAATGTTTAACCTAAATACAATGTCAGAAAAATCACTGAATTTGCATCAGTGCCTAGTGGGATGGTATTTTCATTTTGGGTGGCTAACTGCAAGGTAGAGAGGGACCACAGTAAAAGGATTATCACAGGCTTACTAGAGATCATATGCTGGGTAATGGGGGATGCAGTTCAGTGTGACGCACAGCTCCACGGAACTGCCCTTCACGTCAGACAACAGGATCTGACAGGACTCCTTCCAATCGCCACACTCCCTCTGAGCAGCATAAACACACACGCACGCATGCACGCACGCACGCACGCACGCACGCACGCACGCACACACACACACACACACACACACACACACACACACACACACACACACACAGGAAGACAAATTTGACAATACAACTGTCATAACAGTTGCATACCAATACAAATTTGACAATACAACTGTCATAACAGTTACATACCAATACAGTCTGTAAAAACACCAGCCAGTTGTTCAGCACAGTGCTTTAACACATGTCCACTCATTTTGTCTGGGCCTGGGCTTTTGTATGTGTTACATCCCCTGAACAACTTTAGAACATCAGACTGTTGAACAACAACTCTCTCAAACATTTGTAATGATGGTTCGATTTGTTTAATCTCCGACACAAAGTTGTCTGATTCAAATCATGAGAAGAAAGAATTCAGTTTATTAGCCATGTTCTGGCCCTAATATCTCCCAAGGTCGCAAGGCACGGATTTTCCCCCCGCCTATGTGAGGGGCACGCACGCACGTGCACACACACACACACACACACACACACACACACACACACACACACACACACACACACACACACACACACACACACACACACACACACACACACACACACACAGAGTTGCCTCGGCGATAGAAAATAACTTAATTGCCATCAGACAGAATGATATGGTAAATTGCATTTCTCCCTTGTCGCTAAATTATAGTTCCTTGTTGATTAAAAATAAACAAGTGGTGCCCCTTTTAATTTAACATGACGTCATCATAGCATATTCTTTTTTTCCTTGTTTGTAATCTTACCCTCTTTGCCTCCCCAATTTCTTGATGTCCAATTGCGATCCAATTATGATCTTGTCTCATCGCTACAACTCCCCAACGTGCTCGGGAGAGGCGAAGGTCGAGTTATGCGTCCTCTGAAACATGACCCGACAAGCCACGCTTCTCAACACCCGCTCGCTTAACCCGGAAGCCAGCTGCACCAATGTGTCAGAAAAAACACTGTTCAACTGAAAACCGAAGTCAGCTTGCAGGCGCCCGGCCTGCCACAAGGAGTCGCTAGAGCGCGATGAGCCAAGTAAAGCCCCCCCGGCCAAACCCTCATGAACCACTCAGCATGAAAGGGGAAAAAATGTAATTCTCTGATCTGGTGGAAATGTTTCTCACTCAGGACCCGGTTACGAACCCGGGTCTCCGGAGTGAGAAACAGTCACTTAACCAACTGAGCCACAAATAGTTGGCAGAACCCAGAAGATGAGGCAGACACAGCAGTACTTGAGACGGTGTATTTAATTAAGTAAAAAGTGAAGTTCTTCAGGAAAACATGTAACTCCACAACCTCAAAAGGAATCCTACAAGAACAAAGGTAATCCTCCAAGACAAAAAAGGTAAATCCACAAGGTGGAAGGTAAAGCACAAAAAGCCTCAAGAACAAAAAACAGAATTCCACAAGAGAGTCCACCGGGATCAACAAGAGTTCTCAGAGTACTAGGGCTGGGTGCTAACATACAAACACAGAGCAAAGAACAGAGGAAAACAAAGGGTTTAAATACAATCAGGGGAAACGAGGCACAGGTGCAAATAATAATGGGGATCAAGGGAAAACAAAAGGTCAAAAGGCACAATGGGGGCATCTAGTGACCAAAAACCGGAACAACCCTGGCCAAATCCTGACATATATGTCATAGTTTCCTTTTTCATGATCACAATCTTGTGAAATCCGAACCCTCCAAGATCCCCCCGCTACAGTTTCCCAATAGCTGTCCATCAACCATTCGAGACCCCTCCCACAGTCCCCCACCCGAAAGAAGAAAAACAAACACAATTAATTCCATTCTCCATCCCCAAGAACCCCCCCCCCTCAATGCACCAACAACCAAGAGAACTAAAGAGAAAAAAGGAAAAGATAGAAGAAAACAGCATAAAACAAGGCAAAAAAATGAAAACAACTGAAATCATAACAGCAATGCCAACTGTATATGTTTGTGTTCATGTCTGGCACCATTACATGTGTGTGTGTGTATTTATATGTTTTTATTTGAATGAGTGTGTTTATTTGAGAGTGTGTGTATATGCATGTGTACAAACACCTGCACGGCATCATCCTCAGGCAGGCCGACATTAGTTGTAAAAACACTGCCACTTAGTGTCATTCAAATCTACTTTTATTATGTTTTATTTGGACTTTTCCCCCCCTTTATCTGTTGACCATCTATCTCTCCCTCACACAGCAACTCCACTCCCACTTGTCTCCAATTCCACATCCCAACCCTCAGCCCATCCCATCTATCTCTCTCTCACACAGCAACTCCACTCCCACTTGTCTCCAATTCCACATCCCAACCCTCAGCCCATCCCATCTATCTCTCTCTCACACAGCAACTCCACTCCCACTTGTCTCCAATTCCACATCCCAACCCTCAGCCCATCCCATCTATCTCTCTCTCACACAGCAACTCCACTCCCACTTGTCTCCAATTCCACATCCCAACCCTCAGCCCATCCCATCTATCTCTCTCTCACACAGCAACTCCACTCCCACTTGTCTCCAATTCCACATCCCAA
This sequence comes from Oncorhynchus gorbuscha, assembly GCF_021184085.1. NCBI lineage: Eukaryota > Metazoa > Chordata > Actinopteri > Salmoniformes > Salmonidae > Oncorhynchus > Oncorhynchus gorbuscha. Next base: position 45,844,372 of record NC_060187.1, read on the forward strand.
CCCTCAGCCCATCCCATCTATCTCTCTCTCACACAGCAACTCCACACCCACTTGTCTCCAATTCCACATCCCAACCCTCAGCCCATCCCATCTATCTCTCTCTCACACAGCAACTCCACTCCCACTTGTCTCCAATTCCACATCCCAACCCTCAGCCCATCCCATCTATCTCTCCCTCACACAGCAACTCCACTCCCACTTATCTCCAATTCCACATCCCAACCCTCAGCCCATCCCATCTATCTCTCCCTCACACAGCAACTCCACTCCCACTTGTCTCCAATTCCACATCCCAACCCTCAGCCCATCCCATCTCTCTCTCTCACACAGCAACTCCACTCCCACTTATCTCCAATTCCACATCCCAACCCTCAGCCCATCCCATCTATCTCTCCCTCACACAGCAACTCCACTCCCACTTGTCTCCAATTCCACATCCCAACCCTCAGCCCATCCTATCTATCTCTCTCTCACACAGCAACTCCACTCCCACTTGTCTCCAATTCCACATCCCAACCCTCAGTCCATCCCATCTATCTCTCTCACACAGCAACTCCACTCCCACTTGTCTCCAATTCCCCATCCCAACCCTCAGCTTCCCTCAGCCCATCCCATCTATCTCTCTCCCACACAGCAACTCCACTCCCACTTGTCTCCAATTCCCCATCCCAACCCTCAGCTTCCCTCAGCCCATCCCATCTATCTCTCTCCCACACAGCAACTCCACTCCCACTTGTCTCCAATTCCCCATCCCAACCCTCAGCTTCCCTCAGCCCATCCCATCTATCTCTCTCCCACACAGCAACTCCACTCCCACTTGTCTCCAATTCCCCATCCCAACCCTCAGCTTCCCTCAGCCCATCCCATCTATCTCTCTCTCACACAGCAACTCCACTCCCACTTGTCTCCAATTCCCCATCCCAACTCTCAGCTTCCCTCAGCCCATCCCATCTATCTCTGCTGGCCACCCACTTCGTGTTTCTACGCAACACATATCGTTCAACTATGTTATGATGTTTAACATACAATTTCAATGTATCTAATTGAATAGAATCCACAGATTGCGTGTTGAAGATAAATAATTTTACTAAGAGTATTAGTATATTAGAAATTGACTGACCCGGTCTCTCCAGATCTCCTGACAGTGCAATTTCTAGGGTCAATTTTAGATCAGTGCTATGCATTTTCAGCCATTCCTGAACCTGAGACCAGAAACAGGCTAGCTGAGGACAATACCAAAATAAATGGCCTATTGATTCTGTATCCTCACAACAACACCTGCAGAGCTCTCCCTGCATATTTAGGTTGACTGTGATTGGAAGCGTGACACCAACTGATGTCTCTCTCTCTCTCCCTCTCACTTAAATGACAAGGATGTGCACACATTTGTTATCCTGTCTACACTCAGAGGAATAGCTTTTGATCGGTGTTATAGCTTTTATGTCCCTCAACCAAGATATGGTGGAGTCAGGCAGTCAGCCATCATTCCACTGCTTCTACTCTGTGTCATATGCCAAAGAATAGGCTAGGAACCATCCAGGTAGGTCAGAAACAATATGGTTGGGTTCAGGTAGGTCTGGAACAATATGGGGTTGAGTTCAGGTAGGTCTGGAACAATATGGTTGAGTTCAGGTGGGTCAGGAACAATATGGTTGAGTTCAGGTAGGTCTGGAGCAACATGGTTGGGTTCAGGTAGGTCTGGAACAACATGGTTGAGTTCAGGTAGGTCTGGAACAATATGGGGTTGAATTCAGGTAGGTCTGGAACAATATGGGGTTGAATTCAGGTAGGTCTGGAACAACATGGTTGAGTTCAGGTAGGTCTGGAACAACATGGTTGAGTTCAGGTAGGTCTGGAACAACATGGTTGAGTTCAGGTAGGTCTGGAACAACATGGTTGAGTTCAGGTAGGTCTGGAACAATATGGGGTTGAATTCAGGTAGGTCTGGAACAACATGGTTGAGTTCAGGTAGGTCTGGAACAATATGGGGTTAAATTCAGGTAGGTCTGGAACAATATGGGGTTGAATTCAGGTAGGTCTGGAACAACATGGTTGAGTTCAGGTAGGTCTGGAACAATATGGGGTTGAATTCAGGTAGGTCTGGAACAATATGGGGTTGAATTCAGGTAGGTCTGGAACAACATGGTTGAGTTCAGGTAGGTCTGGAACAACATGGTTGAGTTCAGGTAGGTCTGGAACAACATGGTTGAGTTCAGGTAGGTCTGGAACAACATGGTTGAGTTCAGGTAGGTCTGGAACAATATGGGGTTGAATTCAGGTAGGTCTGGAACAACATGGTTGAGTTCAGGTAGGTCTGGAACAACATGGTTGAGTTCAGGTAGGTCTGGAACAACATGGTTGAGTTCAGGTAGGTCTGGAACAACATGGTTGAGTTCAGGTAGGTCTGGAACAATATGGGGTTGAATTCAGGTAGGTCTGGAACAACATGGTTGAGTTCAGGTAGGTCTGGAACAATATGGGGTTGAATTCAGGTAGGTCTGGAACAATATGGGGTTGAATTCAGGTAGGTCTGGAACAACATGGTTGAGTTCAGGTAGGTCTGGAACAATATGGGGTTGAATTCAGGTAGGTCTGGAACAATATGGGGTTGAATTCAGGTAGGTCTGGAACAACATGGTTGAGTTCAGGTAGGTCTGGAACAACATGGTTGAGTTCAGGTAGGTCTGGAACAACATGGTTGAGTTCAGGTAGGTCTGGAACAACATGGTTGAGTTCAGGTAGGTCTGGAACAATATGGGGTTGAATTCAGGTAGGTCTGGAACAACATGGTTGAGTTCAGGTAGGTCTGGAACAATATGGGGTTGAATTCAGGTAGGTCTGGAACAATATGGGGTTGAATTCAGGTAGGTCTGGAACAACATGGTTGAGTTCAGGTAGGTCTGGAACAATATGGGGTTGAATTCAGGTAGGTCTGGAACAATATGGGGTTGAATTCAGGTAGGTCTGGAACAACATGGTTGAGTTCAGGTAGGTCTGGAACAACATGGTTGAGTTCAGGTAGGTCTGGAACAATATGGGGTTGAATTCAGGTAGGTCTGGAACAACATGGTTGAGTTCAGGTAGGTCTGGAACAACATGGTTGAGTTCAGGTAGGTCTGGAACAACATGGTTGAGTTCAGGTAGGTCTGGAACAACATGGTTGAGTTCAGGTAGGTCTGGAACAACATGGTTGAGTTCAGGTAGGTCTGGAACAACATGGTTGAGTTCAGGTAGGTCTGGAACAATATGGGGTTGAATTCAGGTAGGTCTGGAACAATATGGTTGAGTTCAGGTAGGTCTGGAACAACATGGTTGAGTTCAGGTAGGTCTGGAACAACATGGTTTAGTTCAGGTAGGTCTGGAACAACATGGTTGAGTTCAGGTAGGTCTGGAACAGTAGTGTGTGAATATAGTGTGTGAATGGTTACGTGTAAAAGTTAAGTCCCTAAGCACTGATCTAAAGTCAGGCTGGGAAGAGGCCTGGAATACAGCCAAGCTATCTATTGATATTAGAACTGCTGGGAGTACTTTAGAGGCCCACTGACAAAACAGTTCCTTCCTCACTCTCCTCTTGTTCCTCTGATCTCGTAGAATTCACCGGTCTTTTCCAACTCAGGTGTTTGACAACAGCTGATGAGAGAGATATGTTGACACGCTGCACCAGAATGAATGAATGGCGAGAGTCAACACAACGGAACATTAGATGACTCATTCTGACTGCTGTATCAACAATAAAGAAAAACCCTTGAATGAGTAGGTGTCCAAATGTTTGACTGGTTATGTCTGTATCACCGTGTAGTGGGCCTACAATACAGTCCTCAAATGTGAATTGCCATTCAATCTAGAAACAATGCAGATGTATACTACTCCGCTTTGTTATGCATTGAGCTATAAATGTGCATGCTGAGCATGTTGAATTAGGTATAAACTGGGTGGTTCGAGCCCTGAATGCTGATTGGCTGACAGCTGTGGTATATCAGACCATATACCACAGGTATGACAAAACATGTATTTTTAGTGCTGCAACTACATTGGTAACCAGTTTATAATAGCAATAAGGCACCACAGGGGTTTGTGGTACATGGCCAATATACCACGGCTAAGGGTTGTCCAGGCGTTGCGTCGTGCCTAGGAACAGCCCTTAGCCATCTCCTCAGAACTTATTGCTAAAGTATAACATTTAAGGAACTCCAAGACAAGGTAAAAAAAAAAAAAAGGTATTTCGTGAACATCAATGGACTATTATGTTAAGCCTAAAATAAATATGCTATGAACTTCATAAAAACTAACACGTTTGGAAATTGAGGAACATTGTAATGTTTGGTGCAACCTTCGGGAATATCACAAGAACATTTTTGCAACATCCCAGGCAATTCTGGGAACTTTCAGGGAACCCATTTTCATTTGCTGGGTAGATATTGATTGCTTTACACTTAACACCCCCACCAAACTTGAAGGTCCTATCCACGAGATGACAATCCACAATGGGTCAAGAGGGTCTCGGGTAACAATAGGTTGTGCATCGTTCCATATCCACCTGGAGGATCAAGGATCCAGCTTTGAGAGATGGCATTAATCCCAGTGCTTTAAATGTACTTCAGGGACAGTACAAGGTAAGTACGGTATGACAATTTACCTCATCCATCAACAATGTTTCAGCACCAACTGTAAATGGGCATTTAACAGAACTGGTCATCAACGCCGCATGATATCGAATGAAAGAGAAGACCAAAAAAACACCTGAAACATCCGACATTTCACGTTTAATAAATATTTACATGTAAAGATGATGATAACAACAGGCTACAGATTAAAACATGCCAGTCGTCCAGTGGTTTTAAAAGGCAAGAGGTAGGGCTGAAATGTTAAACCTACAGTATACAGTAACAGTTAGCCTTCTTTACAAAACACAACTACAGTTAAAACCATACCTGGAAAACAAATCAAACTATGTCACATACCGAACATGGAATCAGGCTCACTGGCATGACAAACATACTTGACTTTTCTACAGTCAGAATCTTACAGCGTGAACAGATGTTAACCCTGATGTCCATTGTTCAAATTACACACAATCCTTCATCAATGTTAGAGGTGATGTTTCATACGATATGTGATAGTAAGTTCAAATAACAACAAAATGAAGATGACAGATACATGATAGAACCCGCTCCTCTTTTCCACCCTCTCTGTCTGCCCTCCCTGCCAGCCAGACCCAGAGTCCCTACTGCTAACATTCACAGCAAAGGTGATTCCTCCGATTCAATCCATCAGGGACCGGCGAGAATGAAAAGGACAAGCTCTCGACCATTTTCGTTTAACACCGGCTGCTTTTGTGCCTAGCGAACTAGTGGTGATTGCAATTATTAATACTAGTGCCTGCTGCTGCTGTTATTTTATTATCTTGGATGAAAAGAGAAAGTGAAACGGTGGGGAACGAAGAGGGAGAAAGGAGGGTTTCCCTTCTGAAGACGCCACTGCACTGCGTTGTGGCCTGGCCTGGATTGTTGTCCTGAGCTAATATGGCTCCCCTTGCTCCTTCATTCGCCTCCCGCTTTGCGGAACCGATTTACTTGAGGATTTTGTGGTAGGGGTAGAGGGTGAGGGAGGAGGTGAACGTGCGGATGTCGTTGATGAGCGTGGCGTCGGCCAACATGGGCGAGGCGGGCAGGAAGGTCAGCTTGGACACTTCTCCGTAGGAGGAGGTTTTAAGGGCCTGGTCTTGGTCCACTTCGCCCCCTGCGGGGTTCGGGCCGCAGCTGCTCTGGCCTACCTGGTCGTTCTCCTCTTCTCCGAAGCCTACCACCTGACACAGAGACAGGGAGAGAGAGCGAGATTACAGTACGCTCTGGAATAGCAGAGAGTAGGATAGTGCCAATGACTGTATATATTAAATGGACAAAGCGAATGAGATCCCTCTCCATTCATTCCATGGGGAATGCTCAACGCACTCCCTCTCCCTTGCACACACACACAGTCAAAGCTGGCAGACTTACGTGCACGCTGAGTTTCTTGCTGGTGGTGTCCCTGTGCTCCATGAACCAGGACACCAGCTCTGCTTTGGTGATGAGCTTCAGAGCCTCAATCTGCAGCACAGCGGGACAGGATGAGTTAATGCATGAATAAACACTCCTACCCATTCTCTCCCCCAGACGTTTGAGCCGCCCCCTCTTCCACCTAGTGCGGGTCATAGTGAAGCAAGCCTGGCATGTACACTAAATATACAAAAAGTATGTGGACACCCCTTCAAATGAGTGGATTTGGCTATTTCAGCCACCCTTGTTGCTGACAGGTGTATAAATAAAATAAAACCATTTTTTTTTTAAATCGAGCGCACAGCCATGCAATCTCCACTGATAAACATTGGCAGTAGAACGGCCTTACTGAACAGCTCAGTGACTTTCAACGTGCCACCGTCATAGGATTCCACCTTTCCAACAAGTGAGCCCTGCTACAGCTGCCCCGGTCAAATGTAAGTGCGGTCATGGTGAAGTGGAAACGTCTAGGAGCAACAATGGCTCAGCCGCAAAGTGGCAGGCCACACAAGCTCACAGGTCGGGACCGCTGAGTGCTGAAGCACGTAGCGCGTAAAAATCAACTGTCCTCGGGTTCCAATAGTCATAGTGAGTGTTGCAACAGTGCTTCAGCACTCACTGGCTTTGTAAGCAACATCAGCACAATAGAACTGTCAGAAGCTTGATGAAATGGGTTTCCATGGCTGAGCAGCCGCAAACAAGCTTAAGCTCACCATGCGCAATGCCAAGCGTCGGCTGGAGTGGTGTAAAGCTCGCCGCAATTGGACTCTGGAGCAGTGGAAACGTGTTCTCTGGAGTGATGAATCTGGCAATCCAACAGACAAATCTGGGTTTGGTGAATGCTGGAGAACACTACCTGCCCGAGTGTACAGTGCCAACGGTAAAGTTTGGTGGAGGAGGAATAATGTTCTCAGGCTGTTTTTTATGGTTCGGGCTAAGCCATTTAGTTCCAGTGAAGGGAAATCTTAATGTTACAGCCTACAATGACATTATAGACAATTCTGTGATTCCAACTTTGTGGCAACAGTTTGGCGAAGGCCCTTTCTTGTTTCAGCATGGCAAAGCCCCAATGCACAAAGCGATGGTCCATACAGAAATGGTTTGTCGAGATCTGCACAGAGCCCTTACCTCAATCCCATCAAACACCTTTGGGATTAATTGGAATGCCGAATTGCGAGACAGGCCTAATCGTCCAACATCAGTGCCCGACCTCACTAATGCTCCTGGCTGAATGGAACCAAGTGCCCGCAGCAATGTTCCAACATTGAATGGAAAGCTTTCACAGAATAGTGGAGGCTGTTATAGCAGAAAATGGGGGACCAACTCTATATTAAATGCCCATGATTTTGGAACGAGATGTTCGACAAGCAGGTGTCCACATACCTTTGGTCATGTATTGTATATGATGGAGGGGTAGGGCCCCCAGAGGAGAGCCACACCTGATGTCGACATTATGACAGAGTTGGAGTAAACCAAGGGGCTGTGACCGTGTACAGTCTTACCTCTCTGTTGAGTCGGTCGAAGACGTACTGCTGGGTGACCACCTCGAACCAGTTGCGGTCCACCTCCTCCCCCAGGTGCGTGTCCTCACACTCTTTGAGCTTGATGAGAGCGGTCACCTGGGTCTTGAAGGCCTCGTCCGTGAGGTTGGTCATCTTCTCCCCGAAGCTCACCAGGAACTCCTCGATCTTGGTCTCCACGTAGTCCGTGCTGGGAGGGAGAGAAACGGACACCGGGTGCGTCAGACTGCCTCTTATTTGTATTCAAAAAACCGAAAGGGGATGGCATCTCTCAAAAAGAGAGTTATTTTCAATGCATCTGTGCTCTTTTTTAAATTTTTATACAAATCTTGCCCTTGTAATCTTTCGATAACCTTCTCAGGCTTATGTGAAGCATATTGTACTGCTACTGTGTAATGCACTTCTATATTCAACAATGCTAACCATCTGACCTGAACATGACGCTACCCTCCTTCTCCTCTGAACTGCCCCTGACAAAACATCAGCAGCGGTCACTGACCCTGATGCACAACTACAAGTTGGGTTTCCTTATGCATGTCGAATATTCCAATACGTCACACATGAAATTAAATAATCGTATCGCAACAACATTTTGATAGCGTAGCGTAAGAGATATACAGTGCTGGTGACTCACTTGAACTTGGTGGCCTGCGTTTCCACGGTGATGGAGAAGCCTAGGACTCCCGAAGTGTTTCTGCATGTGGGGTACACCTGATAGCTGATGGATACAAGGTCAGAGTTCAAATCAGTCAACACTACTCTGTTAAGTAGTGGTTATTAAGTAGTAGTTACTTATTAGATATTATTACACATTAGTTCTTTATTCTTTTAGTTATGGGGGGGGGGGGGGGACACTAACCCAAGAGTCTCCTTTGTCCTGAGGAAATCAAAGCAAGGCTCCTCCATGTGCATCTGGGAAAAGAGCAGCAAAGATAGCACTTCATTAAAGGGGCGGCAGGGTAGCCTAGTGGTTTGAGCATTGGACTAGTAAACGAAAGGTTGCAAGTTCAAATCCCCGAGCTGACAAGGTACAAAATCTGTCGTTCTGCCCCTGAACAGGCAGTTAAACCCACCGTTCCAGGCCGTGAAAATAAGAATTTGTTCTTAACTGACTTGCCTAGTGAAATAAATAAAATAAAATTTTTAAAAGGGACAATTTTGGCAAATCAGTTGAACTCGTGGATAACATGTTGATGTCTCCGCATGCAGTTTCAAAGAAGTTGTTAACTAGCGTAACAGCTACCATACCATAGACTTCCAGTCATTGCGTGAACGCTAGTTAGCATTGGCTCTCGAAACTACCTATTACTTCGTTCATACAGGATGCAGACATAAAAATGGTATCAATGAGTTCATCTGACTCTGAGGAAGTAGATAAAGGGCGTAGCAAAATCCTGAAGTATCCCTTTAACCCATAACACCACTCACTGACTCAGGGTTCTATTTTCAAAAACCTAACGCAATGGTAAATCGAATCGCTGGCGGTAGCACTATAGTTCTGGAGGTGTGTCCAAAATAGTATTTGTTTTCACAGCTCGAATTATGAGCTCAATAGTTGGCAGTGGTTCGAAAGGGCTAGGTTTTGATGAATAAACAAACTGTAGGTATGACGAAAACTTGGCCACACACTGGCCAATCAAAGCATTCCATGGATTAATACTGCACTGCATGCATTTGCCTCAAGTTCTGTATGTTATTGACGGTCTTTGCCTTGTCATCAACTCCAATTTGGCTGAGGGCATGGACTATTCTCATCCTGGTCCATTGTGGATTGATACTACAGTTTATTATAGGCTACATTAACAAATAGCCTAATAGCAACAGAAAAAAATATAAAACAGTACTTGCTCAACACCTGTTTGGATTGTCGGCAGTCAGGTCAACATTGTTGTAATTGGCTGTAGTATAGCCTGGCCTACACGTCTTTATGCATCGCACTTCTCCCAAAATAAATCAAATACTAACCTCTCGTAAATTCTATTGTACGTGTGAAACACGTTCTCAATAAGCAAAATATAGCCTAGGCCTGTCGTTGATACTTAAATTATTAAGTAAGTCAGGAGGGAGGAGTGCATCTTTGGTAACCCGAGGGGATCTCTGGGATAGATACTTGAACAAATGAAATGAAGTACGCAGGTAGGATGTGCAGCATCTTTTCAAGTCAAGGCACTCTGACGAATAGACCATTTAAACACCTTTTAGGGATAGGATACTTTGCAAGGCCAGGATAAAAATAAGACAAGACACATTGCTGTTGAAGCAGCCTTATTAGTCTAGGCCTAGGATAAGGGTAAACTACAGAGGGCTTGAAATGAAAAACAAGCATCTGTTTTTTTAAAACAATAATATTTCCAAATAGGATGGGCTGCAGGACATTGTCACGTTTGCTCTTGTATTTAAGGACACATCTCAAATATTGCCACCCGTCCCACCTCGGCGCAAACTAACATGCGTTTGACACTTAGAACCCTTAGTATTCCAGTCAAGCCTTGTTAGCTACGACACTTACCACCAGTAACTCCATCAGCGTGTGTTCTCTCAGGTTCTTCAGGCCTGACTGGACAAGGACAGAAAAATACAGGCTATTTATCGACCTCAAAAGACCAGACACAGACCGAACTGGAATGTTGAGCGAAGGTCGGGGGAAATGTTGGGCGAAGGTTGGCCGACCGTTGGCTGAACGTTAGGTACCTGGTAGTAGACAGTAACTTCAGAGTTGGCATCTCCTTTGTTGAGGGACTTGACTTTGCACAGGTGAGGCTTCTGAGGAAGCTCCACCACCCTGAAGAGCACAGGGACCTCCACGGACAGACGCTTGAACTGCAGTTTGCTGTAGAGCGCAGAAGATTATTGCATTTACATGTTATTCATCTAGCTGACAGTCTTGTACAGAGTGACTTACAATCAGTTCATTCAACTAAAGTAGGTCATACCAACCACAAATCTCAATCATTGCAAGTAATAACAATAGTAAGGAAGTGCTGCGTTGGTTGACGATAATAAAAAGAGGGGGCTTATAATTGTCCTGTTACACACAGGTGTGTGATGTAAATGTTTTATTGAATTTATTTCTTTGCATTTGCCATCTCCCCCCAGAGACACCCGCAGGGAGTGGGGTCACGGCCAGGGTCGCCATTGTACAGGGCCCCTGCTAAGCTTAAGGGCACTGCGACAGATTTGTTTTCTTCACTTTGGTCGGCTCCGGAATTTGAACCAGCAACCTTTCGGTTACTGGTCCAACGCGCTAACCTGAAGGCTACAGACCTGCTTTTCAGAGTTAAGAAAGAGAATGCGGAGGATACTTACTCAATAAAATACTGCAGAAACTTCATTGACTCCTGTGGGCAAAGAACAGTTGCATAATGCCTATTAAGCATGATTATTATAGCATGGGGATAGCAGCAGAATAATTCAAATGTATTACTTCACATCACCTACTTGATTAGGACAATAATCAACATGTAAGAAAGATCTGGGATGCCAGCGCCGGGGTTAGCGCTAAAACAGCTATTTTAGTCCGTCTTCTCTAGACAAGCTAAAAACAGTGTGTGTATGTTTTAGTGTTTGTGTGCATCAGACAGTGTTCGTGTGTGTTTATAAAGAGGCTTACAGTACTGGTGAAGTGTGTGCGTTTCTGAATGTGTCAGTTTGTGCTCACAGTGCTCGTGAAGTTGCCCTGCACCAGCCCCTCGGTGTAGAGCTGGGCTTTGAGGCCGCTGACAAAGGTCATGAGGTCCTCCACGGTGAGGCCCTTCATGATGGCCTGGTACTTCTGGATGACCGACCAGCGACAGTGTTCCAGGATCAACAGACGCACGTCCCTGAGAGAGGGAGGGGAAAGGAAGGAGAGAGAGATGTAGGAAAGAGGGGGAGGAAGAGAAAAAAATGGGTGTTCACATAATTCATCCCACCAATTTATCAGTGTTACTGTTTTGTAGTTTTATTGTAGTTTTATCACTTTTACAACTGACTCGTGTTCCGAAAGAGAGAGAGGGATAAATACAGCTAGAGAGAGACACATAAGAAGAAAATGAGTGGGTGGATTTGCAAAGAACGAGCAGCCAGATACTGTATGCGACACAGTGCTTGAAACCCAACTCACTTCCCCAGCCTCTCTGGCTTGATAAGGATGTTGAAGTAGGTCTTCTTCAGCTGCTCTGCGAACATGTTAAACACACCGGGCTCAGCCGTGAAGTCTGCCAGGTGGTCCACTATCAAGTTCAACAGCAACTAACACAGGGACAGAGGCAGGGAGGTTGAGTTGGCAGGAGGTCAGCTTTAGGGTTGTCTGAAGCTAGGGAACATTTGTTGAAGTGCAGAATGGGTTTATAGACAAAGTGTACAATACATTAGGAAAACATTCCTAATATGGAGTTGCACTCCTTCACTTTTGCCCTCAGAACAGCCTCAATTCGTTGGGGCATGGACTCGACAAGGTGTCGAAAGCGTTCCACAGGGATGCTGGCCCATGTTGACTCCAATGCTTCCCACAGTTGTGTCAAGTTGGCTGGATGTCCTTTTGGTGGTGGACCTTCTTGACACACATGGGAACTGTTGAGTGTGAAAACCCCAGCAGCGTTGCAGTTCTTGACACACTCAAACCGGTGCGCCTGGCACATGTTACCATACCCCGTTCCAAGGCACTAAAATCTTTTGTCTTGCCCACTCACCCGTTGAATGGTACACAATACACAATTCATGTCTCAAGACTTAAAAATCCTTCTTCCACCTGTCTCCTCCGCTTCATCTACACGGACTGAAAAACAGCTTCTATCTCAAGGTCATCAGACTGTTAAACAGCCATCACTAACTCAGAGAAGCTGCTGCCTACATAGAGACTCACTTGTCATTTAAAAAAAATTCCACTTTAATAATGTTTACATATTTTACATTACTCATCTCATTTGTATATACTCTCTCATACCATCACCTCTCATCCATATTTTTATATGTACATATTCGTATTCCATCCCTTTAGATTTGTGTGTATTAGGTAGTTATTGGGGAATTGTTAGATATTACTGCACTGTCGGAACTAGAAGCACAAGCTAACCATGTGTATGTGACCAATAAAATTTGATATGCATGTACAGTATGTATGTATGTATGTATGTATGTATGTATGTATGTATGTATGTATGTATGTATGTATGTATGTATGTATGTATGTATGTATGTATGTATGTATGTATGTATGTATGTATGTATGTATGTATGTATGTATGTATGTATGTATGTATGTATGTATGTATGTATTCATGCAACACTCACAGGCAGCTTGTGGTTGAAGCCCTTGACCCTGATGACGAGTCCGTGCTCCCCAGCAATCAGTTTGTACTCCAGTTGGGCCACATCAGCCTCGTAGGCCGGCTCTGCCAGGTTATGGGCCAAGATGTTCACAAAGATGTCAAACAGCACCAGGCTACAGGGGCACAATAGATAGACATTTAGAAAGGACCTCTAGAACTTTTGCAGCTAGGAGCGATTGTGAATAGCAATCAAAAGCAAAGATTTTGTAAGACATTGATTCATATAAAAACACTAACTTCTCTGGAGATTTCTGAATCATTGGGGAGAGGAGGTTGAAACGGACATAAGCTAACAGGAGAAAATGAAAGAGGGAATGTATTAAATCACGAGAACATTGTCATTTGAAATGTGTTAAATAGCCTTGTAGCTACTAACATTTCTGTCTTACACATATTGAAAAAGAGTAAATCACATGTCACTATAATTCCCTTGGGTTATATATATTACCAAAGTAAGCCAACAAAAGAACACACTCCAATAAACACAGACACACCTTTAGGTATCTTGAACTTATTGTCCTTTTTGAACCAGAGACAGCCCCTCTCATTGTTCACTATCCGCACCGGGACTTCAGTGTCTGGACAGTCCGATGGTTTCAGGGTGAAATCCGTTGCTATGGAAACAAAGGAACAGGATATAAGCCTATTGTCTGTGTCAATCCCAGGATTTATTTATGTTTGATAAAAAATCTAATAAAAAAAAAAAATGATAGGAATATGGCCCCAAATCTTTTTACACATTAATAGACTGAAAAGTGAATATTGAAGAGTAAATGTGATTGGTGCACAACACTGTCCATCACCTGTACTGACCAATGAACTTGTTCTCAGCAGGCAGGTGGAGGTCGGGGTTGAGGTCAAAGTCTCCGGCCCAGCGCCGTGCCCACTCCTCAGGGAGGTCTGCCAGTACAGAACAGGACACTCAGTCAGTCACAGACCAACACACCACATGAACATCACACACTATCTTAATCATGTCACGAAATGAGCCGCTGAATATACGGCCACAGAGAATATAGATTTCAGGAAAAAAAAACAATTTAATCCATTTTAAAATAAGGCTGTAATGTAACAAAATGTGGAAAAAGTCAAATGTGTCTGATGACTTTCCAAATGCACTGTAAACCTACTTTGCAGTTAACATTTAATTTAGAAGGTTGAGGGAAAAGCCTTTGTCTGTCTGTCTACCCAGAAGACGGTTATCTTTAACGCTAACTGGCAACGTATGTGCCACACAGACAAACAGGGAAATATTGCTGGAAATTAATTGGCAGATGGCATAAAAAGCCAAATGTCACACTAATTGTGGCCAAACAGGTGTGGGATAACGTCAATGTGAATTTAATTGGATCTTGAGGTGTCTGTGACGTGTGAGATTTGTTTGTGGTGGAACACGTGGGGGAAAAACACACGCACTTTCAGAATTGTTTGGCGAGTTACTCATAGGTGGTACTGGAAGCTCGCAATTGACCTGTTGCACAACCCCCTGCTCTAGGATGGTGTTATATACCAAGCTAACATATAAATTGTTTAAAGATATTCATACAATGGAGCATTTAGCCATTTGATAGGACCCCTGGAGGTAAACATGCCTGGGTGAGCAGAAATAATAACAGAAAGCATGGGCATGGATCACAACATAAATGGCAGACGTCGTCAGCAATGGAATAATTATACAGACAAAGTAGGCCTACTAAACAACGGCAAGTAGACAGATAAAAACGACCGCATTGGCCTCAGCAAAGTCTACAGAAAATACCTTGACTGAACTACAATGACTAGCTATGGATTCTGACTCATACGTGTTCGGAGAAGGGCAGACTTGTGCCCTGAGACTAGTGGCGGTGCGAGTGTCTGGGGAGGTTATTTTGAGCACACATGGCTTGAGTGAAAGAGAGTTGCGTGCTGGCAGCTGAAAATTGCTTTATTCTGATCACGGAATAAAAATATATAAAAAATACGTTTGTCATAATCGTATTTGGAAAAATCTCCAAATCCGTTATGATACTCGTTTTGTAAGAGTACTCGGCACGTCCCTACAGCACTGTAAGAAGAATCATTTAAAGGTAATATCTTGTTATGATGACAATAACAGCTATTGTAGGTCCAATTCAGCAAATCTCACTAAGCAAATCCTGGGCCGGTATTCAGTGTCTCAGAGTAGTGCAGATCTAGGATCAGGTTGGCCTTTTAGATCAAAATGAATGGAAAAGCGGCACCTGATCCTAGATCAGCACTCCTAATCAGAGACACTTGCTCTTACCCTCGATGCTGTAGTTGGTGCCGAACCACTTCTCCTTGTGGGAGCAGTAGCCCTCGTGCTCCGGGGACAGCAGTAGCAGGTTGGCCCTCTCTGGGGTAAGCAGGGCCAGGGCCAAGGAGATCACCTGTAGAGGACAGCATTACAGTTGCAGTAGACTTTGGTATGGGCAATTGTTATGACAATAGTGTGGGGTGACCTAACTTTTTAGGGCCTGCAACAGTACAAAGAGTGTCCAGAAATGAGCCATTACAGATTAACTAGGAATGATCCAATGACGACTTGGTGAGACAAACAGGCAGTACCTCTGGGTTATACTCAAACATGAGCTGGTCTCCAGTCAGGAAGTCCTCTTTGGGGAAGAGCTGCATGTTCTCACAGATGTTCTCCACGTACTCTATGGGGTCGGTCTGTGGTGGGACAGAAGTTCGTACAGAGACCTCAGTCACTTATGACATGCTTATGATGCGTTATGTCATGGCAATGACAGCTTAAAGTCAGCTTCGCCACAGAGGGTTAGACCGGGAAGTGTGACTGTACCTGCTCCTGGTAGTGGAACTCATTGGCTTCGATCTTCTGGATTTCTTCATAGATCCTCTGCTGTGGACCCAGAGTCTGCAGCATCTTCATATACTGGAACACTAGATGAACCACCTGTACAGGGAAAACGGCTGCACTTTACATTCAGACTGTGTGTGTCATCACACATGGGCGTGTGTGTGTATATAAGTTTTTGCACAGTGTGTGTGTGTGTCATCACACATTGGCACGTGTGGGTTTGTGTTTTTGCATGTGTGTGTGCGTGTGCGTCTGTGTGTCTGTGTGTGCGCGCCAGTTGACCTGATGAAAGTTCTGGAATCCTTCATCAGTGAGCGTGATGGATATGGAAAAGATGGAGTAGGTGGTGTTCTGGTCAAAGCCTGTCTCACTGTTCCCTCCAAACAGAGCCAGGGCCCAGCACTTCTTCCGGAGCAAGGATAGGATGCTGCCGGCGCCTTCGTGCCCAATCAACCAGGAGATATAGTGCAGGGGCTTCACCCTACACGGAGACACGAAGACAAACCAAGCAGTTTGTGTGGAGCGCAGGATAATTGTGAGGTGGAAATATAAGCTAAATTAGTCTATGAACGGTTCAACAGGTGAGGGTGCCATTGTTGAGGGGGGCTTACCTGTACTGCTTGCCCTGAGGAGGTAACGCCCAGGTGACTGTCAGAGCATGCACCTTCCTCACAGGAACAACTGCCACACACACATGATTGAAATTGAGGAATTGGTACAGTCAGTAAGTAAGCACAGGTTGATAAAATGACATGTATGAATGTTAGTTTAAAGCCTGTGTACTTCTGTAGAGCTTGTTGAAGGTTGGTGTGTCGAACGGGTCCTGGAGGTCAGAGAAGTCAGGCCTCGGTTGGGCGCTGCAAAAAAGTGACAGAGTGAGCGAGCGCGAGTATGTTTGACAGCATGTATGTGGCCGTGTGCACTTACTTGTTGGGCACCTTGCTGAAGACCTCTCTAACCCATTCCTCCAGTGTGTTCAATGTCTCTGATGGACAGATAAGGACAGTTGAGTCAAGTTGATTTCAACAGATCGACTACAATCGCCATTAATTTCAGTAGACGGACCACAATCCTCATTAATTTCAGTAGACTGACTACAATTCCTATTCACTTCAGTAGAGTAGGGATCCTTTGTGTCTGGCTAGCTACCTTTGGACTGCACTGTGAGGGTCATGTAGTGAGCAGAGTAGTATCTCTTCCAGAAGTCTCGGAGACGCTGGTAGGTGTTGATCTGCTTCTCTCTGGGCTCGTGCTTCAGGGTCTGAGCATTTCCTGGGGGAGACAGAGGACAGGACGAGGACATATGTTATTACACCTTTAATTAACGTTTTAACATAGTGTAATAACTTGAATGACTGAAATAACTGTTATTCCGCATTATTAACCGTGCAGATAGACATTAACATCCATAAGCAAGTAATAAAAGCTCACCGTGCACATATTTAAAAGGCAGACATCACTTGACGATCACAGAGACATTTACAAGCAGGAAAGTGCAAATGAAAATGCATCTAACTATTTGTTTTACAAGCAGGACAAAGTAGAATTAGAATGTTTGTCGAACAACGGAAGCCTTTGGTACCTGGGTAGCATTTGCGATGGAGGAGAGATAATTGGGAAATGACAGCCAATGTGTGTATCCTTACCCCAGCAGAACTTGCCCATGGGGTGCTTGGGCCTGGCCAGGCTTCCGAACAGCATCTCCTTGCGGTGGGAGTCTGATGGACGAGCCAGTTGGTACTCTGCACATCAAAGGGAGAGGCATGGACAATCCATTAGAGGAGTGAGAGTGGGAACTGTGACTGAGGCTGGGGCATGGAAAAAGGCTGTGGTATTCAACATTGGAAGGGTCTCAGTTGTCTGCACTGGTCTCTCTTCGTCTTGAGTCCTTCATTCATGCTGACCAGCTGTGTGAAACCAATCTGAGCAGATGAAGGAGCAAGGGGGAGGCTTCTTTAGACTATTGAGATGCGGCCGTGGTTTCCTCTTACTATTCCCCGACTCACCACTGTCCACTGCTTCCACCTCTCTGTCGATGGCGTCCTCGATCATCAGCGGGCAGATGAAGAACTGGGCCCATCTGGGGATTGGGAGAGATCATCCAATGACAAACTGCACACCTCGTATTCATTAGGCACGAAACGGAAGGACACGTTTTGAAACAGAGAGTAAACTTGTCCAATAATAAATACTTATTTTAATTTTCCATTGCAAAAGTTTTTGAACAGTGTGCACTATTGTAAACGACCCTGGACAAGTTAGATTTAGGTCCACTTTTGAGGCATGAAAACAGCTAACAAAAGGTTGGTTTGGGGCTGAACTGCTCCTTTGAGGCTTGCTTGGCTCACCTGTCAAGAGCCTCGCGGAAGTACTTCCTCTGGACGTCAAACTGGAAGATGGTCCGCTCACAGTCGGTGGAGGCATTGTCGCTTCCGCCGTGCTTCTTCAGGAAGGCATCGAAACCGTTCTCAGCGGGGTACTTCTCACTGCCCATGAACACCACTGAGAGAAAAGAGAGGAAAAGAGTGAGGGAGTGAGAGAGAGAGAGTGCAAAGAGAGAGAGAGATAGTCAAGAGATTTGAGGGAAGACCAGGTAAAGAAATAGAGAGAAACAGACAGACGTGTTGTTTAGAGGTAGTGTTCCAATGTAGTGTTAGATTGAGAATGTGCACCATTTTCTGTAGCGCTACAGTACACAAGGTCCCCTGGAAAAAGAACTCACTGTGCTCAAGGAAATGGGCCAGGCCTGGAAGGTCCTCCGGGTCACTGAAGCTCCCCACACTGATACAGAGAGCAGCTGCAGACTTGGAGACACGGGAGGGATGAGTACACACATTAAAAAACACACACACAACATGCACGAGCATGCAAGCACACACTTTTTCATTTGATAAATTCCATCAGTCCCCACACTTTATCACACTATCCTAGAGTGAACTAGCTGGTTGCATAGCACCCTTGTGGCTATGCTCCCTCTGTGAGCTGTTGGATCACTCATCTGAAAGCATTAGCCTAGTATTGTGCTATAGGGAAACCAACCTGTTTCTCTGAACTCCCCTTCTTCTGTTTCCCTTCTTGCTCCTCATCTAGCTCCTCAAAGTCACTGTCGTGCTCTTCTTCCGCATCCTCGTCCTCCTCTTCTGTGCCCTCCCCTGAATCCCCCTCTTCTTCCGCTTCCTCTCCACCTCCTGATGCTCCGTCCTCTTCCTCCTCCTCCTCTCCACAGGCGTCCTTGCCGTCTGCCCCGCTAAAGTCTGAGATGAGGAGAACTCTCAGGCCATTGGTCAGCTCGATATACCTTCAGAGCGAGTAAAATAAATGAATATGATAAGCCAGTTCTACTTCAGTGAAACTGAAACATCACAACCTGGGACGGGTAGAGAAATTCGCACGCACTCTGATGATGCAGCTATTAATCTCGGTTAACCCTGAACTAGTATTGTGGAATTGGTCAGCTGCTCAATTAAGTTCTGGGTCCATACCAGTATGTTTCCGTAGATTTTTCAGAGGGAGATTACGCGTCTATATCGGAATTTAGAAATGTTCTTTATTTCAAGTTGGTCTTACCTGTACTTCTTAGGATCGCTGGGTGACTTGTTGATCTGGAGGTCTCCCTGGTCTTCTTCACCTCCTACCACTCCATCCCCCGCAGCCAGGTCCCTGGGCTCGGCTTGGGGTGGTGGCGGCTCACCATGGTCTGGTGCAGACACCTGCCCAGGGCCGCCTGCTGCAGAACTATTCACTTTACCCGTCTGAGGCATTCTCTCAGGAGCTGCAGGTTTCTCACTGCAATTGCACAACATGAAACCCTTCAGTATAAAGAGCCAAGAATGTGTGAAATTGAGCAAGCATCCGGAATCAACCCGTATCCCCCCACCCACTTATTCCTATATATCTGAGGGTGTGAGACCGGTTTAAGGGACTTTGGGGGGGGGGGGGGTCGCCACACTGCCTACACATTTCCAACCCCTTCAGATCGAATAGATAGGGGCAGGTGGGAATCAGGAGATAACTGTGACAGTAGTTAGCTAGCAGGTCTGATGCTGAAATGTGGTGGCCAGACTAATCGCATTGTAGCTAAACAAGATCAGCAATTATGTTGTTACGCTGGCTAGTGTTTGTGGATACATCATGCACTGGCTGACTAGCTAGCTACCAAGGCTAACTATTTGCAACGTCAAAGAGCAGTGGAAGATTCGGAAGATAGCTAGCTAACGTAAAACGTTAGTACCATACGCTGACTTGATGAAACGGATAAGACACATTAGTTCAGTGTCACGTATGCACAAAAAAGGGGTATCAACAGCCAGGGTCTGTTACTTTCTAGCTAGCTACGTCACTGTCAATTCAGGTCATCAGTCAAAACACAAAATTGCAAAATAAGAAGAAAAAAAATACAAAATTGCAGACAGCGGGCGCTAGCTAGCTAAGAGTTAGCTAGCATGACGACTTTCAGTAATCCCATCCGGCTTTCGATAGCAGCCAAACCGCCATTGAAATGTCGGATTTTGAATACAAAAACTGCTCTGTATCAAGGTGTATAACACAATACCACTAACTAATGAAAACAACAAATATTGGCTATTATGCACAGCGTTTGTAAATGTACTTACCTTTTTTTCTAAATAATGAAAGTTATCTAGCGCTAGTCTCGACAACCTAACCCACTACCCAATCGTGTGCACGCCGCGATATGATTCGCTGGGAACAAAGCACAGAGCAACAACGGAACATCTGATTGCTTCAAACAGAAAATATATTTTACGACATACATTAATGCTTGTTTGTTAGTCCGGTGCAAAACATTTCAGCGAAGAAAAAAAACACACACCCGGTTAAACAGGATTTATACACCGGTGAAGTGTGTGCGTGCGCGTTTTCACATATCTTCATATACTCTGGATGGGATTATCTCAGCCATTGCATGAACGGATTTCATCCACATGCATGATTGATCCGCGATATGCCCATGAAAAATACTCACCACAATTTTCCACAACACCACCAATTCATGATTATTTTTTCAGGTGGGATATGACGGGAAGAATTAAAATAGACAAGAAAAATGTCACTTCACCCGCTTGACATTGATCTTTGTCTGTCTGACAATCAGAAAAAACATCTGAAATAGCAGTGATGATTCGGTCCTAAGAATAAGAATTCTATTGTGATGATTCTGTCCATATAATTAGAATGATTCATTCTAATTCTATGATTCTGTCATTAAATAAATACATGTATAAACTGGGTGGTTCGAGCCCTGAATTCTAATTGACCCAAGGATGTGTGGTATATTGCCAATATACCACGACTAAGGGCTGTTCTTATGCAGGGTGCAACACGGAGTGCCTGGATAGAGACCTTAGCCGTGGTATATTGGCCATATACCACAAACCCCCGAGGTGCCTTATTGCTATTATAAACTGGTTACCAACATGGCGCAGACAGAGGGCCACCTCGCTTCTAGCCCTTAGGAAACATTTCAGCATTTTGTTTTTTTATGTATTATTTCTTACATTGTTAGCCCAGAAAATCTTAAGTGTTATTACATACAGCCAAAAACATGTTTTTTCTCATCCATATATTGATATGTAAATATTCTTATTCCATTCCTTTACTTAGATTTGTGTGTATTACGTAGTTTTTGTGGAATTGTTAGATTACTTGTTAGATATTGTTGCACTGTCAGAACTAGAAGCACAAGCATTTCGCTACACTTGCAATAACATCTGCTAACCATGTGTATGTGACCAATAACATTTTATTTGAATTAGAGCAGTAAAAATAAGAGTTGTCATACCTGTGGTATACGGTCTAATATAAACTGGGTGGTTCGAGCCCTGAATGCTGATTGGCTGACAGCCGTGGTATATCAGACCGTATACCACAGGTATTTCTACTGCCCTAATTATGGTTGGTAACCCATTTATAAAAGCAATAAGGCTCCTCTGTGTTTTTTGGTATATGGCCATAATACCACAGCTAAGGGCTGTGTCTAAGCACTCCGCAATGCGTCTTGCCTAAGAACAGCCCTTAGCTGTGGTATATTGGCCATATACCACACCTCCTCGTGCGTTATTTCTTAAATATACCATGGCTGTCAGCCAATGTCAGCCAAATAACCAATATTACAGACTTCAATAGCCCATAAATAAAAATGAAGGAATTCAAGTAAAGATTTGTGCTTTAATATACTAAATTGCATCTACCTATAATATACAAACATTCACAATATTTTGTACAATCACTTTGTGCTTTTCTCCCATTTGTTCAGGGAGTTTACTGTAACACGTTTACATAAATGGTCTATATTTCTTCCCATGATACAGCATAAAAATAAATTCAGCAACACCATTATAGATTCTAACTCTATAATTGACTAATTTACTTAGAAAATAATTATATTAAGACGTTGTCAGCGTTATTGCAAATCTAGCAATTCAATAAAAAAATGAAAATACACATGGTGGGAAGTTACACATAGAAACGTGCTACTATGCGATACATAAAGATTTGGCAAAGTATGTTTCACATTGTCATCATTAGGTTATAATCCATAATTTTTTTAACACATTTATTCAATATTTTCTGTTTTTATCCCATTTCACAAAGTATTTCGATGTGTCTCAGTTGACATTACATGATTTAAATATTTCACATCTGCCCAAGATACATCAAACACTAATAAAACCGTTACAACTGAACACTCAATTATACAGCATATGCTTTGCTTTCTAAAACGCACACGTTCATGAAATAAACATTGTAAACATGGCTGACATGACGGCTACAAGATTATATTAGCTGAAGGGTAAGGAGGGAAAAGGTTGTGCTCTTCAATGGACATCTATATTCTAGAACGTTATAGCCCCTCAGAATGTCAGAACACCCTGAACTTGGCATTGGCTTAGTGTTGGTGGTGCGAGATGTATTGGCCATCTTGTCGTTTTATCAGTGTTATTACTCCCTTCATATGGTTGAGAATGAAAAAGCAACAGGGCAGATTACGTTCGCTTGTCTTAGCTTTAGTGCTTGTGAAACGTTGGTAGGACGGTCAAGAGCACGAGGACAAAATGACTCGGAACTTCTGCAGCTATCAAGGCTTATCTCCTCACCCGTGTAAACTCGTAACGTGAACAGCTGTGTGTGTTTCTTTGTGCGGTGGTGAAGCCACTTTTGTTTGGAGGAGGAGAGAGGCAGTGCTGTGCTTACCTGTATAACCCTGCTTAAGGTTCTCTGACCTCTGAACCAGCTGGAGGTCAAAGCTATTGGGGTGAAACAGATATGTAATGTTAAAGTAATAGTAGTAGTAGTAGTAGTAGTAGTTTATTGGGAGCTTGCAGTCATGAAATATATTGTATGGAGAGCTACCTTTGGAAAGAGGTTGGTGGAACTTGTAATAGATTAATGACTGAGAATAGGAAAAGACCAGTAGTGGAATGGCAAGTGTATTAGGGGAGAACTGGGTGACCAAATCAGTATTATCTATTTCACGCTATAGGGCCGTCTCGAACCGGACTGTTCTGAACATTTTCTTTTCACATTGTCCTTTGCAGCACGGTTCCAGCAACTACGGTGGATGGGTATCCAGGCCAGCCCAGCTCGGCTCGGCATGGCTTGGCTCGGCCCTATAAGTGTGAGTCAGGCACAGGTGCACTTCTGAGGTAGCTGGGGGGGCTTGTCGGTGAGCCTTGTGGTCTTGATGCTGGGGGCCATAGGCGGCTCCACGTCCACTCGTTCGGACATCTTGACGCAGATGATGTCGACCAGCCGCTCAAACACCTGGCGGACATTAATGTTCTCCTTGGCGCTGGCCTCGTAGTACTCGAACCCTGCAGACAGACAGGAT
The DNA here is from genome assembly GCF_021184085.1 of Oncorhynchus gorbuscha. Taxonomy (NCBI): domain Eukaryota; kingdom Metazoa; phylum Chordata; class Actinopteri; order Salmoniformes; family Salmonidae; genus Oncorhynchus; species Oncorhynchus gorbuscha. The sequence continues at coordinate 45,867,903 of NC_060187.1, forward strand.
GAGCACATACGGCATGGTGAGTACATAGCTCTGGTCCAGGGCGTTATTGCGTGTTCCTCTACCAAGTTAGTAGAAGATGACTGAATGAAACACCTAGCGGGGAATAGCTTGCCTTCACAATATGGGGTGCAAAGCACATACATGACACATTATAGACATTAAATGTGTAGACTGGTTTGCAAACCAACTCTTGACAAGACTAGAGCACTGCTAATAACATCTATAGGAAGAACTTATGCGGATTGCTTATACAGCCCCTGGGGATAAGACATTACAGAGTTTTACCAACTTGACTAGAGTAGACACCATTTGTTCACCACCTCAATGCGTTAGTGTGGTTTTAATTAAAATCTCATGTGAAACAGGAAAACGTGGCTAACGCACCCACAGGCATGCCAGAAATTACAGAAGCTGGATGACAGTATGGTAGTTCAGAGTGCAATTTAAGGCAATTAACACCATCAATTAACTCACCTAATTGGTCAGCCAAGTGCTTGCCCTTCTCTGCGGGCACTACCCTCTCCTCGTCCATGTCACACTTGTTACCCACCATGATGACCTGAGCGTTATCCCACGAGTAGGTTTTTATCTGGGTAGCCCTGAAACACACACACACACACACAGGCTCACACACACACACAGGCTCACACACAGGCTCACACACACACACACAGGCTCACACACACACACACAGGCACACACACACACACAGGCACACACACACACACACACACACACACACACTCACACACACACACACAGGCACACACACACACACACACACACACACACACACACTCACACACACACACACACAGGCTCACACACACACACACACACACAGGCTCACACACACACACAGGCTCACACACACACACACAGGCTCACACACACACACACAGGCTCACACACACACACACACACACACACACACACACACACACACACACACACACACACACACACACACACACACACACACACACACACACACACACACACACACACACACACACACACACACACACACACACACACGGTTTCTCCAATCAGGGTCTTTTCACTAGTGGTGAGTAATGAAAGTAGGCGATCAGTAAAGGAAGCCATTTTCAAGTATTGAGATGCAGCACTGGTGTCTCAGACCACTCACCAGTCCTGTACAGCGTTGAAGGACTCTTCGTTGCAGATGTCGTACATGAGGATGAAGCCCATGGCTCCACGGTAGTAGGCGGTGGTGATAGTCCTGTACCTCTCCTGCCCTGCTGTATCCTAGGGGACAGGCATAGGTATGTATTATTACTACAGTTCATATATCATCATATGATAGAAGAACGTTTTCCCTGAGTCGTGTTCACTAGGAACCAAACAGAAGCAAACAGGCTGAAACAGGGTGTGCACTAATGAATAGGACCCTGTGCTATGTTAAAGAACCACTGTCTACCAGAGAAAATTGCATGTTAGAAATAAGCCAGCTGCTAACACAAATGCCCGGTTCCATAGTATATTATGTTATACAGGTAACTGCCAAAATAAACAAACAGACGTAAAATGTCTTAATAGGGTTTTGGGCCACCATGTGCCAGAGCGGCTTCAATACACCTTGGCATACAATCTACAAGTGTCAATAACTCTACTGGAGTAAGGCTACACCATTCTTCCACAAGAAATTCCATCATTTGGTGTTTTGTTGATGGAAAACACTGTCTCAGGCGCCGCTCCAGAATCCCCCATAAGTGTTTAATTGGGTTGAGAACTGGTGACTAAAACGGCCGTGGCGTATGGTTTACATTGTTTTGGAAGGGGGGGGGTATCAAGCATCTCAGAGTAGGAGTGCTGTTCTTGGATCATCCGCCCTCTTGTCCATGTAATCTATAAATAATGGGGCCAATGTGTGACATTGGGATGAACATTTCAAAATGGTTTGAAACAAAAATAAAAATAATTCCCATGATGCTCCACAAGTGTACGTAGAGGAATAAAAGTAAATATATGCAAATTCACCCATAACTCCACTTATAACCCGGGATCCTTTAAGCAGGGTTCATACAGGCATTGGCAAGTCAAATTCAAGGACTTTAAGGGACTTTTTCAAGCACGTAAATGTCATTTTCAAGAACCTCAGTGTTATACAATTGTATAATTTATATAATTGTACCTATAGGGCCTAATATAGAACCCCACCTCCCCCCAAAAAGCATGGGAAAAGTGTAAAATAAATAAATAAGTAAAGTAGGCCACTTTATGAACAATTAAAAAAAATTGGCCTTGCCAATGCATTGATATTTCAAATTATTATTACATTCTAAAATATGTGAGAATAATGTGGACATTGCCTGACTAAATAGATCGGATGCATGCTGATTTTTCTGCAGCCTACGTGGCCGATGCAAGCACACATAATAAATCCCATGTATAGCGGTAGCATTAATCTCACCATTTGAATCCCACCATTGCTGTTTTCATGATGACAAAGTAACCAGAAAACAGGTTCTTTTTTTAATGGAAAAATGTGCATGGAAAGCCAAATTGAAGCCAACATCAGATGTTGTTGTCCTCATAATTACCAGGCATGGTTTTACCGCAACAGAGTTACACTGTAACAGAGTTACAACTTACACTGCCATAAATGCAAGGACAGAAAAGTAATGTATTATGCCACACGATATTGGACAGCTCTGTCAAGACACCAACCATTACAAAGGGTTAAAAAAAAAATAAAAAGAGACTTACAATAGAATAAAACTTTATTGTCCATTCAGGATGGACATTTTTCTTTGGCATCAACTTCCGTTAAACGAATCACACACACATACATTCTCACATCGTACACATTTAAACCAGTCAGTCCGTCATGTTGCGTCCACTAACAACATAGAAGACATTAATACGTTCCCTCACATCCGACCGCTGTTCCATCTGCACTCGATCGATAAGTACATATACAGTACAATTTACTTTGCATTTAGTAGTCCAACAGCACAAGGAACTAATTAATGTTTGAACACGTTCTTCTTGGCCATGGGCATTCTGAAGTGCCGGCCAGAGGGAAGCCTCTCAAACTGAGGGTGTAGAGGGTTGGAGGGGTAGCCAACGACAGCCAGCTCCTTCTTTTTGGTTGCCTTGTGAAACAGAATGGTGTTGGAGGGTCGTGTCTCTCTATCTTTGGTGTGAGTGTGTTTTCAGCTTGTCGTAGGACCTACAGTGCAAGTTTGTGTATAGGCATGATGAGAGAACTCTGTAACAAAATCTGTAGCAAGCTGTCCTGATTAGGAAATGCTCACTAGTTATAGAAAGACCCACATACGGCCTCTGATGCTTCTGATCAATTGACATCATTTGTGTCCTGGCTATTTAACTGTAAGGGAAGGAGAGGTTTGAATGTGTAAGTGGGTGATATTTAGCCAATAGGCTGGTTCCAGATCTGTTTGTGATATATAGCCAACTCCTATGGTCATACAACCAACACAACAAAATCCAGACCTGGGACCAGGTTACCACACAAACATCTCCCTAATCATAATTAAAGCCACTCAAAGACTCAATCTAACCCATACCCAAAGACATGTCCACTAATCTCCCCTCATCTAAAGTGACTTTCAGAGGAGTCAATTTCTTATAGTCCCAACGGGAGCTTCCATTTTTCCAAATGTAACTATTTCAGAATGGAATTGGCTGTGGGGTTTCTTCCCATCTAAATATGGAAAGCTTGTTTTGCACGGATGCTGATTTGTTGCCATTTCACTACCTCTCTGTTCATTCGTGTGGCAAATGCATATAAGCAGAAACATGTAGGAAACAGTCCAGCACTTTGTCCTCATGTAATTAATGGGGATTTCACATACAGTTCCTTCGGAAAGGATTCAGATCCCTTGACTTTTCCACATTTTGCTACGTTACGGCCTTCTGAAATGTATGAAATAAATAAAAAATCCTTAGCAATCTACACACAATTACCCCATAATGACAAAGCGAAAACAGGTTGAGAAATCTTATATAATATATATTATAAAAAATATATATATATATATATATATATATATATATATAAAAATCTTATTGACATGAGTATTCAGACCCTTTGCTATGAGACTAAATTGAGTTTAGGTGCACCCTGTTTCCATTGTTTCTACAACTTGATTGGAGTCCACCTGTAGTAAATTCAATTGATTGGACATGATTTGGAAAAGCAGTCACCTGTCTATATAAGGTCCCAGTTGACGGTGCATGTCAGCGCAAAAACCAAGCAATGAGGTCGAAGAAATTGCCCATAGAGTTCAGAGGCTTCTGGGGAAGGGTACCAAAACATTTCTGCAGCATTGAAGGTCCCCAAGAACACAGTGGCCTCTATCATTCTTCAATGGAAGAAGTTTGGAACCACCAAGACTCTTCCAAGAGCTGACTGCATGGCCAAACTGAGCAATCAGGTGAGGACGGCCTTGGTCAGGGAGGTGACTCTGAAAAAGCTCTAGTTCCTCTGTGGAGATGGGAGAAACTTCCAGAAGGACAACCATATCTGCAGCACTCCACCAATCAGGCCTTTATGGTACAGTGGCCAGACGTATTTGTAAGTCGCTCTGGATAAGAGCGTCTGCTAAATGACTTAAATGTAAATGTAAACGTATGCCACTCCTCAGTAAAAGGCACATGACAGCCAACTTGGAGTTTGCCAAAAGGTACCTAAAGACTCTCCAACCATGAGAAACAAGATTCTCTGGTCTGATGAAACCAAGATTGAACTCTTTGGCCTGAATGCCAAGCGTCACATCTGGAGGAAACCCGGCACCATCCCTACGGTGAAGCACGGTGGTGGCAGCATCATTCTGTAGGGGTGTTTTTCAGTTGCAGGGACTGGGAGATTATTCAGGGTCGAGGCAAAGATGAATGGAGGAAAGTACAGAGAGATCCTCGGGATCACAGACTGGGGCGAACATTTACCTGCCAACAGGACAACGACCCTAAGCACACAGCCAAGACAATGCAGAAGTAGCTTCGGGACACGTCTCTGAATTTCCTTGAGTGGCCCTGCCAGAGCCCGGACTTGTATCTGATCGAACATCTCTGGAGAGACCTGAAAATAGCTCTGCAGAGAAGAATGGGAGAAACTCCCCAAATAATGGTGTGCCAAGCTTGTAGCGTCATACCCAAGAAGACTGTAATTGCTGCCAAAGGTGCTTCAACAAAGTACTGAGTAAAGAGTCTGAATACTTATGTAAATGTGATATTTTGATTGTTGTTTTTTCATACATTTGCAAACATTTCTAAAAACCTGTTTTTGCTTTGTCATTATGGGGTATTGTGTGTAAAAAAAAAAGAAGAAAGAAAGTAAAGTGAACTTTCCGAAGGCACTGAACATAGACACATGCTCCGCTTCCGCCTGTGACCAATCACAATGGTTGCACACTTAAAGGTGTCCGCATACTAGATTCGGTTTACTCCTAGCAGAACTCGGCGAGGCGAATGTCTGAGAAAAAAACAGCAATATTACAGTTTGTCCCTCTTGAGATGCCATAGCAACAAATAGTCAATATACACTTCCTCAAAATAAAATAAATAAAGATAAATAAAGAAATCTGTAATAAAATGTGATTTTTTTGCAGAGCCGGTTTTAGTCATAACATTTTTCATCGAACTAAGATATTTGGTGTAGTATTTCTCAAGTGGAAAAACATTGAATGACAACTAACTCTTAATTGAAGAATCCCTACTGTTGACCAATCACCGACGAAGGGCTACCGAACTTCGATTAGCCTCAAGAAAAAAACGTGTGCGCTCGAACAGCTGAAAAAAAAACTGCAGAACGCTGCCGAAAACCAAAACGTCACAACATATGAGCGAACTGACTGGGAAGCAAGCATGCGGTAAGCTTAACAACAACACATTTACCCCTGAGAAAGTAAATAAATCAAATCAAATCAAAATCTAATTTATTTATATAGCCCTTCGTACATCAGCTGATATCTCAAAGTGCTGTACAGAAACCCAGCCTAAAACCCCAAACAGCAAGCAATGCAGGTGTAGAAACCTGTGGCCACCTTCCACCAGACCTGGGTTCAAAATACTATTTGAAATCTTTCAAATACTTTGACCGTTTGATCTAGCCTGCCTGGAGTGCCAGATGGGTGGGGCTTGCAGTTTTGGACAATTCTATTGGTTCCTTAAACCATCTTTAGTGAAGCTCGCTATCTGCCATCACAAAGCAAGTGCTATTACTGTAGCTTTTTGCTAGATTGTTGTTGCTGCTGCAAACATCAATAGCGCAGCAGCTGTTTTGAGTGCACAGTGTGAGTGCACCGCCTTCTACTTTTACACCTCCAGCCAGGCATTTAAAGACGGGATCAATCTGCGCTGATTACCACTCTGCTTATCACAAATTGCAATTTACTCTGGCAGTGTTGTCTGCCGAGACCCCACTTCTGTACCCCCCCCCTTCAGTCTCCGTGGGTTCTACCCGCTCACCCTAAGGGGCCACTATAATAGCCTGCAGGATCTCGTTGTTGGGGAGCAGTGTGAAGAGCTGCTGCCATGACAACCAGCATCGCCTGATGATGCAAGCTCACCAGAAGCTTCTGTTGCCTCTTTTTTTTCTCCCTGGGCCTGCAGGAGAAAGATTGTTCGAGTCTGAACCATTACTATTGAGACATCCGACAGACAGGAAGGATGTGTGTTCGATTGATTCCTCTGTGTGTCTGTGTGCGAGTGGGTACGTGTGCGTTGCGGATGACTGTCGGCTTATTTCATTCATCTATAGTACAGTAGTGACATCGTCATGGCTGTAGACAGTCACAAGGACTGGGTTTCGACTGTGAACGTGGCGCTCGGGCCAAAGAAACACGCTAAGTGGATCAACAAAGCGTACCCTGGAAAAGGACAAAATGTAATCATTATGCACGTAATGACATGTTTACGTATCCTGTATGTATTGGCGCATAATGAATATAGTCCTTATGCACAGTACACTCAAGCACTGTATCTTGAGCAGTGGGCTTTCAGCATGTAACTACAGTTTATGTAGACCGACAGTATACAGTAGACCTGGGTTGAATGGGATCATTACCTCCTGTGCGGTCTTATCAAGCCCACTGACTGTCTACAAACAGGTGACAAACAAACGACAGCTTGAACGACACCTGTGTCACCACATGGCACATTCATAGCGGCGTAGATATAGAACGGAATAGCAATAGAATATCTTCAAATTCCATCCGGTGAGAATGTATAGCGTGATCTGTTTGTGCTGTTTAACGTCAACTCCTCGTCACTCATTGTTATGTTTGGCATGACAAGGAGAGGCGTGATGGCACAAACAGCATGGCACCCAGGCTAGAGAATAGATTGGGTCGAATGGCACAGAAGCAACTGCAACGACTCACCCATATCTGGAGCTTGACCCTCTTTTCGTTCCTGTAGACGGTCTTGACCTTGAAGTCGATGCCCACCGTGCTGACGAAAGAGTTGCTGAACGAGTCGTCGGCGTAGCGGAACAGAAAGCTGGTCTTGCCCACGCTGCTGTTGCCAATGATGAGGAGCTTGAACATGTAGTCAAAGTTCTGGTCGGAGCCATCTCTCTGCCCAAAGCGCTGGTCTGCCTTCGCCATCTGTGGAGCATTGGAGCATTGATCATGTGTGCAGACAGATGGGTGGATGAGTCAAAAGGGGTTGGAGAGAAGTGTTCACTCAAGAATGAATGCCTTTGCAGAGGAAACCATGGTGAGGAAACCATGGTTTCAGGACTATTATGGTCGGGCTATAATCTCCACATTTCTACCATCTTGATTATCTGTTGGGGCATCTTCTCGAACAGATTTCTCAGAAATGTCATGAAATGGGGAAAAATGAATGTTGCATTGTACCTCTTATTATGATAGCCTATATATTATATAATGAATAAAAGGGGGTTTTAATATGCAATACTGTTAACTGGATATATTCGTTGAATTTATCAGACAGTGATGTCTAGACATGTGCTAGTGCATTTTTCATGTGTTAGTCGACTATGCATGTAGGCAATGGTTTAAACCGCAGGTGTGGCCCGTTATTCAAAACACACACAGGCTATTCAAAACGTACGACTAAAGCTATAACGAAGTGCAACATTTATGAGAGGACATCTTCATTCAGAGAACCCATAGACATCCATGTGTGTATACAGTAGGATTGTGAAACCATCATCGAACTGCTGCCATCGTTACGATTAAGGCACAGGTGCAAATACATAGTCTAATTCGACATTAGTCTTTGGTCATATGGTACTGCTGTCAGACTACGATCCATAGTTATTGCTGTAATTCTAAAAGTATAAAGATAACCGGTAAAATAGCAAGACATTAAATGTGTCTTACCTCTAAATCTTCTCTGGGTGGTTGTTTTCTCTCCGTTCTCCTTTCGTTGGCTCGGCGACTGAACTGCGCTGAATGCACCTGACAAGCCAACTCGTTGGCAAAACACTTCTTGATTATCTATATGAATCAGCTTCGCTTCTGTCATGATCTGTAAGTTTATCCAATCATGTGGTGGGGGGTCGAATCATTTGGAGCTTATTCCTGGTGTTTTTACATAATTTTATGTCCAACTGAAAATTCAACATATTTTTTTATATTTTCCCTCAAACTTGTAGGGTGGGGGCATATAAACCCACCGCCAGTGGAGAACCCTGCTCTACACTACACAGCCATAACCATCTTCGGTAGTCATTCTGCAGAGGGAGGACAATTAACATTAGTGTCGGTACCTCCTTATGTAAAGAAAAAGTATTCGTAAAGATAAACTCCTGTGAATGGAACGGAGCAAATGTGTAGACCGGCACTTCTCTGTAGGAACAGACGCCTGTCAGACCACAGAACGGTCAGGAAATAGCACGGTTTTGATTATATTAGCCTACATGACTCATCCATGAAATAGGCAGGCTACCAGTCAAAATATAACGATACATTTATACTGGTCTGAGTTGCAGTAAATCACTTCACAATGTTGTTCACGTTGATTGTGCAAAGTACACACAACCAGAAAACCATCTCTGCATTGGCATAACCATACAACAGTTGCATGTTATGAAGACCCCGCTTGAACAGTATGACATTGTCAATACCTCTAATGTATTACAAGGTATAAAGGGTGCAACAGGTGAATAAACATGTGACCACTAGTGATCGCTCAAGTAACAACTATGTAACCAGGTAGTACCAGTATAATAAAAGAAGGCAAATTGTCTAACCATTTTTTTTTACTGTATCACACACAGTTCATCCATGTGTCAACCACAAAGCTAGATAGGTATGTATGCAATCTCATTGTACACTCCCTTATGTTTTGAAAGAAAAATTCCTGCAGTTCTTTATACACAAAAATAAAAAGCATATTTCGACCGGAAAACACAAAATACTGGGAGAGCGTCCCAAATGGCACCCTAAATCTGCTTTTTTTAGTGCACTACCCTTGACCTGGGCTCATAGGGCTCTGGTCAAATGCAATCTTTAGGGAATAGGGTGGCTTTTGGGACGTAACCTAGGCTCTAAAAATGGAAGATGAGACTACGGTCAAGTGCAACTGTAAGATTGACAGGGACGAGGAGAGGAAGAACATTTAAGGCTTTGATCAGATTAAATAACATTGACTCATTACATCACCTATGCCCAGGAATTTAGCATACATTTTAATTGATGAATCTGCTCAACCAGGTCATAAGTCCCAAGCAACAGACTTCATCCATTATCTCCCGCAAACGCAAGAGGCTCCAAATGAATGACCATGGCCCCTGGCAATTCCAATCCTGTGGTGAATTGGAGCATCATTTTACAGTCCGACAACTCTTAGATCTAGTTTCCAGAGGTGAGTGCAGGATTGATGCCACTCTGTTCCAACTCTGCGATCACTGCCGTGTGTTTGAAGTCGGCTGGTTTGTGGTTAAAGGTCTCCACCAATCGGAAGGTCTCCTGCCGCTGGGTTCCGTAGAACAGCTGCACCTGATTGGCCAAGCACTGAGCCAGATGTACAGTCTGCAAAAGAGTGTTTCGTTAAAAGCTTTCCTCTGCTTGGACCACAATAAATAGCTAAGCTATATATGATAACTGCTGTGTAATAAGCAAACAAAATACCATAGGTAAAATTACATTGAATCTACAGTCCAAATATCTACCAAATCTACCAATTACCATCTCACACAGCACAGTTGTTGGTATAATTCATTAATGTGCTGTTTGTATACACGTCTGATTAGACTATGGGTAACGGTTAAGTTGCATGTGGAGCATTTGCATAATTGGATTCTTCTGCTGCTGATTTCAAACACTGACTTCAACATCTTTATGATCAAGCGGAACTGTATTGCATCATGTACGATGGCTTGTTAGAAACAACTTACCATAAATTTAGGATCCATCTCAGCAGTCATGAGCACCACACCCTTATCCTTCTGCAAGTCTGAGTAGTGGTAGAGGATCAACTGACTGGGGGCGTGCTCTCCCATGGTCTGTGGAGAGGGTCAGGAAAACATCATGTGTTATACAATATAGTAGTACATCATCTATACCAGGGGTCTCCAACCCTGTTCCTGGAGAGATACCCTCCTGTAAGGTTCACACTCCAACCCGTCGTAACTAACCCGGTTCAGTTTATCAACCAGCTAATTATTAGAATCAGGTGTGGTAGATTAGGGTTGGAGTGAAAACCTACAGGACGTTAGCTCTCCAGGAACAGGGTTGAGAATCCTGATCTATACTATCTATTTGAATATCTTTTTATTTTATTTTTTACTTTCGGATATACGGATAGTTGAAATACATGTGTTTTAAAAGAAGAAATGGGTTTTAAAAGAAGAAATGTGTTTGAGGAAACACTGCTTTGATTGACTGACAATAACAACAAGTGTGAAACGTGTGTAGGACAACCTGAGTTAAAGTTGGTTTTATATTCACACACTTGGACATTCAACAGACATTCGCCAGAAGCCATTTAAAATGGTAAAAATCAACAACTATTTTATCGATTGTCACAGAAACATAAAAATTTGTTTTTTTCTATAAATGTCTAGCATACTTTTTCAAACTATGTTTTGAATAAAAATTCCAGTTTAGAATTTATATAAATACAGAAAATCTATAAGCTGCCATTTAAAGCAGTATAAATCAATAACTAATTCAGTCACAGAAACATCAAACTTCATATGATTTATTCTATAAAAGTCTAGCATACTTTTGAGTGAAAATTCCAGGGGGGGTTTCTAATGATCAATTAGCCTTTTAAAATGATAAACTTGGATATATACACACACACACATATATATATATATACACACACACACACACACATATATATATACACATATATATATATATATATATATATATACACATATATGTATATATATATACATATATGTGTATATATATATGTATATGTGTATATATATATATATATATATATATATATATATATATATATATATATATATATATATATATATCTGTGTATATATATATATATCATTTACATTACATTTAAGTCATTTAACAGACGCTCTTATCCAGAGCGACTTACAAATTGGTGCATTCACCTTATGACATCCAGTGGAACAACCACTTTACAATAGTGCATCTAAATATTTTAAGGGGGGATGAGAAGGATTACTTTATCCTATCCTAGGTATTCCTTAAAGAGGTGGGGTTTCAGGTGTCTCCGGAAGGTGGTGATTGACTCCGCTGTCCTGGCGTCGTGAGGGAGTTTGTTCCACCATTGGGGAGCCAGAGCAGCGAACAGTTTTGACTGGGCTGAGCGGGAACTGTACTTCCTCAGTGGTAGGGAGGCGAGCAGGCCAGAGGTGGATGAACGCAGTGCCCTTATTTGGGTGTAGGGCCTGATCAGAGCCTGGAGGTACTGAGGTGCCGTTCCCCTCACAGCTCCGTAGGCAAGCACCATGGTCTTGTAGCGGATACGAGCTTCAACTGGAAGCCAGTGGAGAGAGCGGAGGAGCGGGGTGACGTGAGAGAACTTGGGAAGGTTGAACACTAGACGGGCTGCGGCGTTCTGGATGAGTTGTAGGGGTTTAATGGCACAGGCAGGGAGCCCAGCCAACAGCGAGTTGCAGTAATCCAGACGGGAGATGACAAGTGCCTGGATTAGGACCTGCGCCGCTTCCTGTGTGAGGCAGGGTCGTACTCTGCGGATGTTGTAGAGCATGAACCTACAGGAACGGGCCACCGCCTTGATGTTAGTTGAGAACGACAGGGTGTTGTCCAGGATCACGCCAAGGTTCTTAGCGCTCTGGAGGAGGACACAATGGAGTTGTCAACCGTGATGGCGAGATCATGGAACGGGCAGTCCTTCCCGGGAGGAAGAGCAGCTCCGTCTTGCCGAAGTTCAGCTTGAGGTGGTGATCCGTCATCCACACTGATATGTCTGCCAGACATGCAGAGATGCGATTCGCCACCTGGTCATCAGAAGGGGGAAAGGAGAAGATTAATTGTGTGTCGTCTGCATAGCAATGATAGGAGAGACCATGTGAGGTTATGACAGAGCCAAGTGACTTGGTGTATAGCGAGAATAGGAGAGGGCCTAGAACAGAGCCCTGGGGACACCAGTGGTGAGAGCGCGTGGTGAGGAGACAGATTCTCGCCACGCCACCTGGTAGGAGCGACCTGTCAGGTAGGACGCAATCCAAGCGTGGGCCGCGCCGGAGATGCCCAACTCGGAGAGGGTGGAGAGGAGGATCTGATGGTTCACAGTATCGAAGGCAGCCGATAGGTCTAGAAGGATGAGAGCAGAGGAGAGAGAGTTAGCTTTAGCGGTGCAGAGCGCCTCCGTGATACAGAGAAGAGCAGTCTCAGTTGAATGACTAGTCTTGAAACCGGACTGATTTGGATCAAGAAGGTCATTCTGAGAGAGATAGCGGGAGAGCTGACCAAGGACGGCACGTTCAAGAGTTTTGGAGAGAAAAGAAAGAAGGGATACTGGTCTGTAGTTGTTGACATCGGAGGGATCGAGTGTAGGTTTTTTCAGAAGGGGTGCAACTCTCGCTCTCTTGAAGACGGAAGGGACGTAGCCAGCGGTCAGGGATAAGTTGATGAGCGAGGTGAGGTAAGGGAGAAGGTCTCCGGAAATGGTCTGGAGAAGAGAGGAGGGGATAGGGTCGAGCGGGCAGGTTGTTGGGCGGCCGGCCGTCACAAGACGCGAGATTTCATCTGGAGAGAGAGGGGAGAAAGAGGTCAGAGCACAGGGTAGGGCAGTGTGAGCAGAACCAGCGGTGTCGTTTGACTTAGCAAACGAGGATCGGATGTCGTCGACCTTCTTTTCAAAATGGTTGACGAAGTCATCTGCAGAGAGGGAGGAGGGGGGGAGGAGGATTCAGGAGGGAGGAGAAGGTGGCAAAGAGCTTCCTAGGGTTAGAGGCAGATGCTTGGAATTTAGAGTGGTAGAAAGTGGCTTTAGCAGCAGAGACAGAGGAGGAAAATGTAGAGAGGAGGGAGTGAAAGGATGCCAGGTCCGCAGGGAGGCGGTTTTCCTCCATTTCCGCTCGGCTGCCCGGGAGCCCTGTTCTGTGAGCTCGCAATGAGTCGTCAAGCCACGGAGCGGGAGGGAGGACCGAGCCGGCCTGGAAGATAGGGGACATAGAGAGTCAAAGGATGCAGAAAGGGAGGAGAGGAGGGTTGAGGAGGCAGAATCAGGAGATAGGTTGGAGAAGGTTTGAGCAGAGGGAAGAGATGATAGGATGGAAGAGGAGAGAGTAGCGGGGGAGAGAGAGCGAAGGTTGGGACGGCGCGATACCATCCGAGTAGGGGCAGTGTGGGAGGTGTTGGATGAGAGCGAGAGGAAAAGGATACAAGGCAGTGGTCGGAGACTTGGAGGGGAGTTACAATGAGGTTAGTGGAAGAACAGCATCTAGTAAAGATGAGGTCGAGCGTATTGCCTGCCTTGTGAGTAGGGGGGAAGGTGAGAGGGTGAGGTCAAAAGAGGAGAGGAGTGGAAAGAAGGAGGCAGAGAGGAATGAGTCAAAGGTAGACGTGGGGAGGTTAAAGTCGCCCAGAACTGTGAGAGGTGAGCCGTCCTCAGGAAAGGAGCTTATCAAGGCATCAAGCTCATTGATGAACTCTCCGAGGGGACCTGGAGGGCGTTAAATGATAAGGATGTTAAGCTTGAAAGGGCTGGTAACTGTGACAGCATGAAATTCAAAGGAGGCGATAGACAGATGGGTAAGGGGAGAAAGAGAGAATGACCACTTGGGAGAGATAAGGATCCCGATGCCACCACCCCGCTGACCAGAAGCTCTCGGGGTGTGCGAGAACACGTGGGCGGACGAAGAGAGAGCAGTAGGAGTAGCAGTGTTATCTGTGGTGATCCATGTTTCTGTCAGTGCCAAGAAGTCGAGGGACTGGAGGGAGGCATAGGCTGAGATGAACTCTGCCTTGTTGGCTGCAGATCGGCAGTTCCAGAGGCTACCGGAGACCTGGAACTCCACGTGGGTCGTGCGCGCTGGGACCACCAGATTAGGGTGGCAGCGGCCACGCGGTGTGGAGCGTTTGTATGGTCTGTGCAGAAAGGAGAGAACAGGGATAGACAGACACATAGTTGACAGGCTACAGAAGAGGCTACGCTAATGCAAGGAGATTGGAATGACAAGTGGACTACACGTCTCGAATGTTCAGAAAGTTAAGCTTACGTAGCAAGAATCTTATTGACTAAAATTATTAAAATGATACAGTACTGCTGAAGTAGGCTAGCTGGCAGTGGCTGCGTTGTTGACTTTGTAGGCTAGCTGGCAGTGGCTGCGTTGTTGACACTACACTAATCAAGTCGTTCCGTTGAGTGTAATAGTTTCTACAGTGCTGCTATTCGGGGGCTAGCTGGCTAGCT